>NC_086445.1:770232162-770532162 GCF_028390025.1 Pseudophryne corroboree
ACGGTGGAATAATATAACGAATGTGCCAAACATTGTATCTATTTTATGTGTTGGCCCAAATTACAAGATTTTAGCGCTATCCTGGGCAGTTAGAAATATTTAACAGAATCTCTTTTATGGGTGTATTTTCATAAAATACGTATTCTGTTGCCATTCTTATATTGTATTTATTGCTTTCATTGTGGTGCCACACTTCTCATAGCAGCTTTATGCATGAGGAATATGATGCTTTGTAGAAATTGCCATGAAGTGAATAAAATGTTGCATGTGGTCATATTAACATTTTATTTAAGATGTAAATTTATACATGCGAATGCTACTTATTGTGTTTTATGTGTTGTGCATGTCAAAAAGTCTATAGACATCTTCAGTTGTAGGCATTTAGCATTTCCAAAATATATTTGTATAGGATCAGTTATCATTAAGACAGAGCATTCTGTAAGATTACCCTTAATGTGTCTACATTTGTTTAAATATAGAAATTATACTCTCCTTTGGCTATTATGTCTAAAGTCACGGCTATTACATATTTATTTATATGTACAAGAAAACCTTTTGTTATGTCACGCTCATTACGTTTATAACGTTAAAGAAAAAAATGTAAAGACTGAAATGATTTTGTAAAGAAATTTATAAATGTAAATATAATTCTATGTTACCAATTTCCATGTTAGAATTTGTAAATAATGTTTATGTAATAAACTATCCCTAAATGTAGAAAAAACTGCATTACTTTGTTTATCCTATCTAATGTGAGTACTTTCCTGTTTACTGGGTTGCTTGACACTATTGAGTTGATTTTTATTTTTAAATAAAATTTATAAATTTTAATTTTACAGGTTAATGAAGTAGGATTGTTTATTGTGGACTAGATTGCTTTTGAGCAATTATGTAATTTACACAATTGGTAGGAATTTAATATCACTCAATTACAGTACAGACCTTCTTCTTCCTCCTCTCCTTCCTCCTTTCCTTCCTCTTACTCCTCCTTCTCCTTTCCATGCTTTTCTTTGGATGTTTTACATACAGCAGACCTGTATTTGTTCAACACTGAAAAGTCCATTATAATGTAAGGATTTAATATCACTAAATAACAGTACAGATCTTCTTCTTTCTCCTCTCCTTCCTCCTCTTATTCCTTGTCCTCCTTTCCATGCCAACATTGAAAAGTCCATTATACTGTATACAGTGCGGAACATTCAACTGCAAAGATACACAGCGCACTCATACAGATGTATCCTCTTACATCCTTACTGCAGTCACGCTAAACAGCTCTTCAAGTCGTGCCATGTCGTTGCGGGACTCAGTAGCACCGAGTATCTTTTTTTTTCCTTTTTTTCCTGTGACAATGCATCTTAGTTGCAAAGTAATGCGATAGTATGCACGGACAGCTTCTGCTGATTAAGATCTTATGCAGCATTCCTATATTTTATGTGTAATTGTGGCTGTATCTGTATCCGAAATGCCACATTACAGTGTTTTCCAGGAAAACACAGTATTGTAGCATAGCATTCTGTATGCAAATACAGTCACACACAGAATCTAGGCATGCTGTATATTATTTTATATATATACATTGATACTAAAGACCAATGATAAGGAGTGCTTTATAAATTTAAAATCATTTGTTTAATTAACAGTTAATATCACATTTCCTTAAAAAGATCTCTAATTAAAAACATTCTCAATAGTTGCCAATAAGACCAATCATGTGTAGCACAATCATTTTCCAATTATTTTGGGATTATCCGGTGAAAGGTAATTGTTGCAATTTGTTGCGTTAGCAATGTTCCCAAAGTCACGGTGCTACAGATATATTTAGGCACCAGCAGTATGGCTCATTTATATTTGGTTAAGTCAGTAGACCCGTTATTGTAGCCCTGGACTGGGCGCTAGCAGAAAGGTGAGTTCGGTATAAATACCAGAGTTTCCAGCCACAGCACGACTTCCACTGGAGCAAGATCTCTGTACTTTCAAAGGCAGACTCACCACCGAAACGGATGATGATCAGAGTGGAGCTGGTGACCGCGGCACAGGGTCCGTTGAAGCAGGGTTTTTCCAGCTGCCAGTGCAAGCTAACCACCACAATAGGTGATATCCGGAGCTCCCGACCCCGGCAAGGTGCAGAGCTAACAGCCATGGCACGGCATCCACTAGAATGGAACCTCAGTAATATCCAGAGCAGACTGATGATCGCGGCTCGGGGTCCACTGAACCAAGATTTCTACAGCTGTCAACGCAGGTTGACCACCTTAGCAGGAGATAGTTGAAGCTGATGACCCTGACAGTAATGCTCACTGGGGGAAGACCGTGCACGGCTTCCACATAGGCAACAAAGGGCACCAGTGTGAATGTTCAGACACAGTCAGGAGTCCACTACATGTTTCTCCGCTGTAGTGATTTAGCGGTTTCCTAAGGAGGTGTATGCAGGTGTCTTAATCTCGTATGTATTTAAACTGGCTTCAGCCAATCGGAATGTTCACCTTTCCTAAGTACACCTGCATATACTTAATTAACCAGGCACATATTTCTAATAGAGATCGTCATAACTTTCATATGAAAATATATAACAATGTCTTATAGAGGTAACATACATATGTAGATAATAATAATTTAATAACAAATAATAACAGAAGTATTATATACATTTGAAACAAGGTTTTGGCATCACAGAGAAAAGTATAGGTACTTTAACAAGAATAACTACAAGTATTATTTCCATGGCAGCTTATGCTAAGAGCTCCTGTGGCTCACACAGTCAAGCTACGGACTCCAAAGCACAGGGTTGCGGGATCGAGACCCCCGCTCACCAGTTCGTTTTTTACAGTTACTATTATATGGTTTTTAAACTTACAATTATATGGTTAAGTTTATATAGGTATTAAACTACCGAGATACTTTAGCAATTTTTACAAAGCTTTTTTTGTTAGAACAGAGCTGATTACATTGATAAAAATTAGATTATTACCTTATTTTAACTGGACGGACATAGATACATAACTATCTGGATTCAAACTGATTTTTCATCAGTTAGTTTTCAACTGAATCTTCAGATAGCATCACAACACATCCCATTAGTGTTACGTTCACTGTACTCGGTACTCCGGGTGGACAAGCCCCGAGCACAGGAACGTAATGCTGCAGTGGAAACAGAGCTCAGCAGCAACCCCTAAGGTACCCTGACTCCGTTGTCTCACCCTCATGATCAGCCTACGCCTGCGAGACTATGTTTGCTTGTGCCCACGGCAGCCGCGTTTGAAGGGCGGATTAAGTCTGCCCAACTCCGATGCCCCCCGGTCTTAAATGGAGACAAGGCATAAACTGTGAAGAGGCAATGACAAGGGGAACCTCTAAATAAAGATGGAAATACCCAGTTAGGGGTGCTACAGAACTCAAAGGAAGTATGTGCGGCACAGCCGCCAGGACGAACTACAACAAATTAAATGCTGTCCACACGCCAACACAATACTGCTTTGTACCAGCGATGACAGCATACGCAGAACCCTCTGCAGAAAATCCAAAGCAAATATAACAAGAAGCTACGGCCAAGGCCTCACGGTGCGGCAAAGCTGCTACTCACGAAACCGGTGTAAACACCGGCGGACGGACAAGAACCCCCAAAGCCGCAGACACAGGCTCACAGAAACGGAGGGCAGGCAGGATTCCGACAACAGCCCAGAGGACACCAAGACACAGGATAACTGGATCTGGAAAAGGCAATACCACAGGTATTATTGACAGGAACACACCAAGGCAGGAAGCAGCTCAGCAGAAACTCCGGACTCTGACAGAACTCAGTACACAGGATTCCAATATCAGACAGGGCCTGGACACAGATGCAATACTGTACAAGACACTTATCAGGAACATACAGGTATCTTAACAAAACGTCTATCACCAGCTCCGAACTGCAGAGCTAGCTGGGTAATAAGGGAACACGCCCCAATCAGGATGGCTGGAGTCCAGGCACACTGTAATGGCCAAATACCTGCAGGTGAGAGTAACACAGACAAGAGCCAGATTGCAGTACAGAGACTCACCACATAATGATCAACTATCAGACAGGTGAGGCTAAACACATAGAAACAGGCTGCAATTACACAGACTCACCACCGGTGGCCAACAAGAGTCTTCTAAACCAGTGTAATGGAAATCCTGGCATGCGAACAGAACTATAATACAAAATACATAAACGGAAAGCAAACAGGAATGAACCACTGCTTGTGGTTCATAACAATTAGATCTATACTAAATGATGAGTGTTACAGCCTAAATGTAGAACATTATTTTTACTTCTAAGATAAGACTGATAAAAATACACAGATGATAAAACAATATTAGAACAGCATAAACAGGAGTACAGAAACAGGTTTCCTGTGTTGTTGTTCTGCAACAGCGGAACATTCAACTGCATAGATACACAGCACACTCATACAGATGTGTCCTCTTACATCCTTATTGCAGTCACACTAAACAGCTCTCCAAGTCGCGCCATGTCGTGGTGGGACTTGGTAGCACCGAGTATCTTTTTTTTGCCTTTTTTTCCTGTGACAATTCATCTTATTTGCAAAGTAATGCAATAGTCTGCACAAACAGCTTCTGCTGATTAAGATCATATGCAGTATTTCCAGGGCCGGCTCTACCATTAGGCAGCTTTAGGCGGCTGCCTAGGGGCGCAAACCACTGGAGGGCACCACTGAATTCATCAAGCAAAAAACTGAAGGATGTCTCTGTATGCAGGTCAGTAATGAACTTACAGATGAGGGGATGGTACACAGACAGGAGCATACAAATATATGAATGTCTGTGCGTATATACAGTATGTATGTATACATGTACAATTAAAGGGATGTATTTGGCATCCTGGCGGAAAGGTTGCTGGCGATTAGATTACTGGTGCCAGAACCCCGACACCTGTCAGAATGTCAACGCCGGAATCCCGACAGCTGGCATCCTGAATGTTAGAATGCCTGGGAGGGTTATGGTTAGGCTAGCAGAAGGGATAGTGTAAGGGATAAGGTTAAGTAACTTCATTGAAAATGTTGGTATTATGGTGATCGGGATGCCACTGTCAGTATTCTGACCGGCGGCATCCCATACCCAACCCAATTGAATAACCCCTCCATGTACAGTATTATACAGTATATAAAAAATAGACAGCACTCAAGAACTTATATTGTGAACAAAGTCATAAAACTATGTGACTTTGTTTACAATATACTTTATTATTTTAAAAGTCCTTGAGAGTTGTCCCTTTTCTCTGTATATGTATAATTATGCAGTTCACCCCAACCCAGCTAGTGCCCACCTTCATCTCCCCTTTGTGAGGTGTGGTGGTGGGGAGGGGGGGTTTGCAGGTTAGGGAGTGCTAGGCTGAAGTTTTGCCTAAGGTGCAGAGAGACCTTGCACCGGCCCTGAGCATTTCTATATTTTATGTGTAATTGTGGCTGTATCTGTATCCGAAATGCCACATTACAGTGTTTTCCAGGAAAACACTGTACTGTAGCATAGCATTTTGTATGCAAATACAGTCGCAGTCACACACAGAATCTAGGCATGCTGTATATTATTTTAGTCAGCAGAAGCTGCTCTTGCATCTTATTTCTTGCGATTAATACGCATTTTCATGGGAAAATGCAAAAAAAGATGCTCTGTGCTATCGAGTCACACGTCACTCATACGTTATGTGTAACGCGACTTGTAGAGCACGGATGAAAGATGTAAGAGGACACATCTGTACACTGTGTTTTCATGGAATGTGCAGAGACAAAGTTTCAGTTAGATTTACAGTAGTCGTGGAGCAAAACTATTTAAATCTGTAAAAGGTATGGAGAGAACTGTTTTACGTGTGTTTCATACTGTATGGAGGAGACTCAGAATTAATGCTCTTCTGGTTTCATCCTGTAGTTTTCCACCACTCCACATATCAGCACACTTATGATGTTTGGAGGCATCTCACAGACCCAGAATGCAATACCAAGGTCAACTCTTTCACACCGAACCAGGACCCAGGTCGTGCCAGCTTGCCCCATCAATAATCCGGGTTCTGAGTTCAGTGTGAAAGGGGTATGAGAAGCTGATTGGTTAGTACTTTATCTCTCTCCATTTTATCTTTCTGCAAACTTTGATAAATCTAGCCAGAAGTTTTCTGCACATGGGAAAAAATGCAAGATTTGCTCCAAAAGTAACTCTGTCCCTGAGGGTTTGTTTGTTTAGTTATAGCGTTGTGTTTGTGGAACATTATTAGATACACATTATAAGCCTATACAGTATCTGTTGTTGTGGTTTTTGTAATAATAATAATTATAACACTATTATTATTATTACTACTACTACTTCTGCCCTGGAATGAATATGGTGACCTGTATCCTGAGGCTGGGTAAAAATCGGAATGGTCCAGACCCCGGAATGCTGGACCAGACTGGCTCCCTGCAGCAACCTCTGCCACTCTGGTGCTTTTAGTGCACATCCCTGTCCGGCGAGGCGGGGTGTGGATGGTGGTGGTGGGGGTGGGGGGTGGGGTTTGGGGGTTGGGTTGATTTTAAGCCACCCTGTGTGTCTCTGGACCATATGGGGAGGCTGTAATCTCTCCCTTCCCATCTCCCTGGTGACAGCTGTCACAAACACTCCCCACAGATGAGGATGTGCATTGCAAGCACCACATTGCAGAGGTTACTGCAGGACATCGGTCCAGGGTCTGAATGGTTCAGGTTTTTACCCAATCCCCTGTATCATTTTTCAAGCAGACATTCTCCTACAAGGTCCACTAGAGTTTCGAGCCCAACAGATGTAACCAAACACAAACCCACAGGGGCTGATACTTTCTTTATCACAAAAATTAACATGAAAAAGTAGTGTATTTCTTCCCATATGCAGAATCATACACATCTTGAGATGCTTAATCCTCAGCGCTAGCAGTATCTGCAACTAGTTTACACCATGCATACATCCATACACCGACTTATGTCCATGTTTTGCTTACAAAATACTATGCATTCGCTATTAGGCATCAGAAAAACCTATTTATTTATTTATTTATTAACAGCTTCTTTTATAGCGCTGGAAATTCCGTTGCGCTTTACAATTAGAACAACAGTAATAGAACAAAACTGGGTAAAAACAGACAGACATAGAGGTAGGAAGGACCTGCTCGCAAGCTTACAATCTATAGGCATTGATACACAAGGATAGACCTTAGCAAAAACTTACTGGGTTACATGCTGCTGATTCCTGAGGGTTAGTTCCACTGATTTCTCCTGATTGACTCCATTGTCTGTTGGCAGCCTATGCAATCTCTATAGGGATGACTCCCAGCAAACTTCTTATACGTGTAATCGTGTGGTCATTGCTGTCACTGGAGGTGGGCTGTTCTACTCAGGATGCCTATATTAACCTTACTTTGGCTACAGGAAGTTCCAGATAATTTAGCTTCACTGTCCAGTGTTTCTGTATGTTATATTGGTGACTTCTCTATATGCCTCCAGCTGGTTCCTGGCCTAACTAGAGTGCCATCCCTTAAACTCTGATCTGTTCTGCTCATTATTGACATAAACTTATGACCTGACCTTTCCACCTGGTTTTCCCAGAACTGTCAGATTTCTTCATGGTATGGATTCAAGGTGATCACCAGATAATAGCTAAAAGTGGACCACATCATTTTAAAGGGGGGTTACCGTTTACAAATATGGGTGCTATCATGGTTAGTAACAAAGGGGCAGAGAAGCAAAGACTTTTAATAATACAATCTAAAACAAGCTAAACATAGACACCATGTACTGTAGAGAGGATAAAGTGCAAGAGAAGTAAGAGAAAGAATAAAGGGATAAACTTTCCCTTATTAAATGAAAAGGTAAAATAATAAGAAACATACAAAGAATTACAGACAGATAAAAACATTAACACAAATAAAATGCACCAGGTAATAGACACATACAGGTTAATATTACCTTATGACCAATCAAGTTTTACATGTATTTAGCAATATTAACCAATTAGCGTAAGCCACACATGAGATAATCTGTGAGTATCAATCCTCAGTATAAAGAAGACCGATAAGTAAGGAAAAATATATCTGCAGTTGTCAGTTTTTACTGCTCCTCATTTGCTAAATTGCATTGAATAAGGAGTAAGAGATCCGTCAGTTGCAGTTACACTTATAAACAACAGTCAACGCTGGCACAAATTTGTTTCTGCTTTTGATTGTTAAACCAGCTGACATTGGTGGTCATTCCGAGTTGTTCGCTCGTTATTTTTTTTTCGTAACGGAGCGATTAGTCGCTAATGCGCATGCGCAATGTCCGCAGTGCGACTGCGCCAAGTAAATTTGCTATGCAGTTAGGTTTTTTACTCACGGCATTACAAGGTTTTTTCTTCGTTCTGCTGATCGTAGTGTGATTGACAGGAAGTGGGTGTTTCTGGGCGGAAACTGGCCGTTTTATGGGAGTGTGTGAAAAAACGCTACCATTTCTGGGAAAAACGCGGGAGTGGCTGGAGAAACGGAGGAGTGTCTGGACGAACGCTGGGTGTGTTTGTGACGTCAAACCAGGAACGAAACTGACTGAACTGATCGCAGTTGCCGAGTAAGTGTGGAGCTACTGCTAAGAAGTGTCTATTCGCAATTCTGCTAATCTTTCGTTCGCAATTTTGATAAGCTAAGATTCACTCCCAGTAGGCGGCGGCTTAGTGTGTGCAAAGCTGCTAAAAGCAGCTTGCGAGCGAACAACTCGGAATGAGGGCCATTGTACCACCAATGAGAGAATTATCAAGCTAGTGCTGTATTTCTCATGTTGCTCTCATGGATACTAGTGATATTTTGGGGAATGAATATGCACATAGTGTCCTCCCTCATATACATTTTTGATGTAGCATTGTTTGCTTATCATTCACTAAACAATAAATGCTAAGGGAATCAATAATATGAAAGAGGGCACTCCCTGCTTTCTATTATAAGAGTCCTTTAAGTTTTGGAAGCCAGAGTGGACAGATAAAAAAACAACTCATCAACTCATCCTCTGCAGCAAAGGGTTAAAATTATCTGCAAAATATGGTAGCAAACTCATATACATTTCCTGATTTTGAAGAGGTTCCACAATTAGGTACATGAGATAAAGCAAACATTTACTACAGCACCCAATATATTTATGTTTTTGTTAATAGCAGTGTAGGCCCCTGGGCAAAGTAATGCACTGGGACCCCTACCCTTACTCCACTGGTAGGGGTTGCTATCAGCAGCAGCTCTGATGTCCAGCGGGCGACAGGGTGGTTTTCTTTCTTCCACTCATCAAGTAGGACCTGGAGCAGTACTTTCTGCTAATTACTCCTTTACTGTACAGATGGTGGGAGATGGGACGGGAAGGAGAACACTAAATTGTAGAAGGGGGCATAGGGCTGAATAAATGGGGCCCTGGTACATAACTTCTAAGGTGGTAGGGGGTGTTTAATATGCAGGGGAGGAGGAATTAGTGGAGTGGGCTTAAAATTCATAATTTTCCAGTGGGAGGGCAGCTTGCTTGACTGCAGATATCTCCAGTTCCTGGAAATACATTTCTTAGCTTTTATTGGTATAAAAAAAAAAATAGAAAGTCACACATTCCAGGAGGTTCTGGGGAATTGGGAATCAGAGCTCAGGAGCCAGAGCAATCCACTTATGAAAATATAAAACTGCATACCAGGCGTGTGGAGCTGGAGCAGGGACCAGCTGCTAGAAGGCTGATATCTCTGGTTCTGGGCAGAGGTGGATTTAGACCACATGGGGCCCTAAGCGAGACACCGATTTGCCCCCCCCCCTCCTCAAACAATTCACAGCACTGTATGCTGGCATTACCAACCCCTGGCTGTGCCTGCTGTTTTATGTCTCCCTCCTTTGCACGTCCATGAGGCAGCATCATCATCAGGGCAGGTAATACCTGCACTCCTACAGTGGGCCAGATCTGGAGCCTCCTTTCCGGCGACATGGGGACTGATTTGGCTCATCTCCATCCTCCACCACCAGCAGCAGCTCTTCTAGTAGACACACTGCTGCTTTGAAAGCTGCTGGTGGCAGAGGCTGGAGATGAGCATAATTGTCCCCAAAGAGCAGAGCCTACAGGGTTCTATTAATTTCTTTAGGTGGAGCTGACAATTGATACAGAAGAGGAAGGCAGCAGAGAGAGAGAGGCAGAAAGAGGAGAAAGTGAGTGGCAGAGAGATGCGGCCAAAGAGGAGACCTATAGCAGAGGTTACTGAGCACTATACAACTGAACTAGGAACTCTCTGACTAAAGAAATCAGGCTAGCAAAAAAGCAGTCATCGGACAAGCTGACAGATGATCTCTCCACCCCGTATATGTATGGAAAGGAATGCAATCCATAACCAACTACAAGAAAATATAGAAGTCCACCACCATGCACCAAGACCTAGCAGACGAGCTGAACCACTTTTATTGCAAGTTCGCAAAAGAAGTCCCCTGCGACCCAAACAATCACATCTACAATGCCCCAAACACCGACAGCCAACTCCAGGCACTGCAAGTCACCCAAGAAGAGGTGGAGGCACTGTTCAGAAGGGCCAAACCCAGGAAAGCTCCGGGTCCTGACGGAGTGTCACCATCTGTCCTGAGAGCATGTGTGGGTCAGCTCGTCCCCATATTCACCAAGATCTTCAACAAATTGCTGGAGCTACAGAAAGTCCCTTCCTGCCTCAAAAGGTCCACTCTCATCCCGGTCCCCAAGAAACACTCTATCACGAACCTGAACAGCTACAGGCCGATAACACTGATGTCTGTGGTCATGAAAATGTTCGAGCGTCTGGTTTTTAATCACCTGAAAACTGTGTCTGGCCCCCAACTGGACCACATACAGTTTGCCTATCAATCAAATCGGTGTGACGAGGATGCAGTCAACCTGGGCTTGCACGAAATTTTACAGCACCTAGACTTTCCCGGTACCTAGGGGTCCTGTTTGTCGATTTTAGCTCGGCCTTCAATACAATCGTCCCCAGCATCCTCCACCTCAAATTACTTCGCCTTGGTGTCCCAGAAGCTACCTGTTCCTGCATAGTAGACTTTCTGACAGATAGGACACAGATGGTGAAAGCGGAGGAATTCACCTCTCAAGCGGGGTCCATTAGTACAGGGGCCCCTCAGGGCTGTGTCCTCTCACCCCTGCTCTTCTCCCTGTACACAAATGACTGCATCTCAGAGGCTCAACCAGTAAAGATCATAAAGATCATCAAATTCACAGATGACACCACCGTCATCGGCCTAATGAAGGACGGGGATGAATCGGCCTATAGACGGGAAGTAGACCAGTTGGCCCAGTGGTGCAGCCACAACAACCTTGAGCTCAACCGCCTTAAAAATGTCGAGATGATAGTGGACTTCAAGAATAAGTCAGGTAGTGCACCTTTGCTAACGATTGCTGACAGTGTGATATCGCTAGTGGACTCTTTCAAGTTCCTAGGGACCACAATCTCCCAGGACCTTAAATGGCGGTCCAATGCTGATGCCACTGTCAGGAAACTGCAGCAGAGGTTGCTATTCCTTAGGCAACTAAGGAAGTTCAACATACCACAGAAGCTTCTGCTCCTCTTCTACTACGCAATTGTGGATTTGGTACTGTACTCCTCGATACTGGTATGGTACGGTTCTGCAAGTGCGAGGGACAAATGCAGGCTCCAAAAGGTGGTCAGAACTGCAGAGAAGATCATCGGGCCGACCTTCCCTCAGTCCAGGACCTGTACCTCAAATATAAACCTTCCTAGTACACACAGCGCAATAAAAAATAAAATAAAATAAAAGGACAACCAATGTGTAGTATTTCACAACAATAAATAGGTTAAAAGTGTCGTTGAATGAGTAGACATAGATATCCAGATCCAGCGTACCCCACTCACTCAGTGATAGGTGGATATATCCACCTATCACTGAGTGACACAAAAGACACTTTTGACCTATTTATTGTTGTGAAATACTACACATTGGTTGTCCTTTTATTTTTTCTGTTTCATATTGAAATAATACGAGTTGGATTCTACTCACTTGGAAGGCTGGACAGAGACATCTGAGTCTGCATATCCAATCAGGAACGTAATTTCTCCCTTTTTTTTTTATTGCGCTGTGTGTACTAGGAAGGTTTATATTTGTTGTATCTATTCTTGTCTTTAAATGTGGTGACATTTATTTTAAACCATCAAGTACTATAGCTGCATTGCGCCATTTGAGGCACTTTCCTATTTTTCTGCTTTATTCCAGGACCTGTACCTGTCCACAGCTAAAAATTGGGCAACGAAGATAGTAAAGGACTAGCTACACCCCGGCCACAGCATGTTTAACTTGATTTCTTCAGGCAGGCGAAGGCCAATATAACTGATTCTGATTCTTCTGAGAGAGGAAGGCGGCGGGAGAAAGAGAGAAGAGAGTTGAGAGAGGGGCAGAAAGAGGAGAGAGAGTGGAAGATATGCAGAAAGAGGAGGGGAACAGAGAGAGACAGGGAAGAGAGATGAGAGAGAGGCAGCAAGAGAGAGGAGGAGAGAGCGAGCAGCAGAGAAATGGCAGCTAATAGGTGAGCAAGGAGGGAAGTGCAAAACACATTATGCCCAACCTCAAGTACCAAAAATAAACAAAAACCCCCAAAACTTACTGCAAATAGCCAGGATGTTCTAGTATATAAAATACAATGATCAATTGTGGTAATAAACATATATTAGATTATAAAAGATGTCTTTTTTTTAAAGAAGTGTGGTGCCTCCTATCTACATATAACTAGTAAGTCCAGAGATAACTATCCCTACCTTACCCTACTACATAGAACTACAGTAGTCCACGGCTTTCCTTTGCTGGCATAAGATGATCAGCGCTTCCACCTACTTGGTAGTGCTGACGGCTGAGTGCTCTTCGGGGCACTGATCTCCTGTGTGCTCTCTATTTCCCCCCCCCCCTCTCCCTGGATCTTCTTCCCCCGGCGGCCGCCACATCCACCATCCTATTCCCTCCTCCCTTGACTTGCACTGTAGTGACCACTAGCTGCTAACACCTCCCCCGACTATCGGGCACCACCCGCTGCCGCATCCATCGCCTTATTCCCTCCTCCCCTGACCATTGACCGCCGCTAACAGCACACCCTACCTACATGGACGTCGGCTGCTGCTAGCACCCCCCTCACCTTTTGATTTTTATTCAACTGAGCAGCGGACGCACCTCTCATTCATCATTTACGCCAGCTCCTACACGTCCCACTCAGTGCACTGTGTTTTAGGAGAGAAGACTGCAGCCGGCCCATGAAACCTGTCGGGCCCTAAGCGTCCACTTGGGTTACCTTGCGGTAAATACACCACTGGTTCTTGGCAAAGTAGAGACAAGGTGCCAGTGTCCACTGAACTCAGAGAGTCCCAGCTTTTGGAGTATATCCTCAGAAAACTTGATGTCAGACAGAACCAAAGGTATCTGGCTAGGAAGAACAATTAACAGGCTTGGATGGGGGCAGGGGCGTATCTACCCATTGGCCAAGATGGCACTCGCCAGGGGCGCCAGCTGAGCAGGGGGTGCCGCCCTACATTGCCACCCTCAGCCAATGGGTGGAATCCCTTAAGCCGTAGTGTCTGGCAATACCTGCTGTGCCGAGCTGCCTGTGCATTGCCTGGGATGGAGGGTGGAGGATCACTCAGCAGGCAGGAGCCTCCGCCGGTGTCCGGCATCACAATGCACTACAGGGAAGAAACTGAAAATAAACTACAACTCCCAGCAACCCTTGCTGTCGGGAGCTCCCGGCGGCAAGGGCTGCTGGGAGCTGTAGTTTTTTTCTCCGTTTCTTCACCTAGTTTGGTGCGGTGCCATACACCAGCTCTAGCTTCTACCTGGAGAGCAAACCTCCGCTCTCCATCCCAGGCAGCTCGGCACAGCAGGTATTGCCAGACACTACGGCTATCTGCTGGGATGTTGTGGGGTGGGGTCCAAGGCTATGTGCTGTGTGGGGAGTCTATGTATGTGCTGGGAGTGGCGGAGACTACAACTATGTGCTAGGGGCGAACTACAGCTATGTGCTGGGAGGGGTATGGGGTCTATGGCTATGTGCTTGGGGAGATGAGAGGGGCTATGTGCAGGGAGGGGGACTATGGCTATCTATGTTGTCAGGAAACTTTTGTTATGTGATGAGAGGCAGGTAGGGACTACTGTATGACTGTGTTGGGAGAGGTGGAGAATACAGCTATGTGCTGGGGGACTACGGCTATTTCTTGGGGAGGTGGGGGCTATGACTATTTACTGGGAGGGGACTATGGGTATGTACTGGAAGGGGGATGGGGACTATGACTATATGACTGGCACTGTGGGGACTTATCTGGCACTGTGGGGGCATATGTGTATCTGGCTCTGTGGGGGCATAATTAGCACTATGGGGGCACATCTGGCACTGTAGGGCATCTCTGGCACCATGGGGGCATGTGTATCTGGCAATGTGGGGGCATATCTGGCAACGTGGGGGAATATGTGTATCTGGAACTGTGGGGGCATATCTAACACTGTGGGGGCATGTGTGTATCTGGCACTGTGGGGGCATATGTGTATCTGGCACTATTGGGGGCATATGTGTATCTGGCACTGCAGTATTGGGGTCATATGTGTATCATACCCCGATTTTCATTGGCCATGCCCCATGTGGCATGTGGCCACACATGTTTTTTGGGCATGCGTGCACCCTTGGAGTATGCACACAGTACCACTAACATTTTTGTTTCTACTTGTACCATTGGGTATTGTGCTGCACTGCACTTCTTTGCACTACTGTTTGATTATACTACCTGGCCTTGGGTGGCATTGCATCCTCAGCCAGGCCAGGCACTGCTGATGTCTCCTCAGTTTTATATGAATTACTGTGTGGGCATAATGTGTAAAGGGAACTGCTACCGTGTGGGCATGATGTGTATAAGGGTTACTACTGTGTTGCATAACTTGAATTTAGGGAACTATTGTATGGTCATGCCTCTTTCCCAGAAGATCATGTCCCTTTTTTGCACATGCATCTTCCCTATTTCAAATATGGGGGGGGGGGGGGGGGGGGGCGCCAGTCCCTTACTTTGCCTGGGGCGCTCAGACCCCTAGATATACCCCTGGATGGGGGCCACTACTATGAAGTCGGATATCTCTGGTTCCCCAGAGCTGATTTTCAAAAATCCGGTACCCCTGAAGAAAGAAGACCCTTAGCTATCTATCAACCTTGGGCCCTTATACTTCTGGGTCCGTGGGCAACTGCCGCTTGAGCCCATATGAAAAGACAGCCCTGGTTAAGTGTCATTCACATGAAACTTAATGTCCAATGTACCTTTAATCTCTTAAAGGTTGTGTTTTAAGCAGTGTGGTGTCCCCACTTTCAGGTTTAATGAAGACCAACCACCTTAAGTGAAAACTGTGCAACTATCTTAAGCATCAGGGATACACAAGATTGCAATGATAACATTTTCTGGTTAAAATAAATAAATAAATATGCAAACAAGTAATTCATTACCAATATATCATAGCAGATATGTGTAAAAAATTGTTAAAGCAATGCAAGGATTTTAGAATACAAAAAAAGCACAATAGTGCTAGTTTTAAGTATTGCTGTAAAAGAAAATTAATAGTTATTATGAATATTTAAAATAACTATTCTTTACATAATTAAAGCATCTAAAGCATTAGACTCTTTCTTTTTTAGAGGATTCAAAATGTGCAAAGATTGTAGAAAGAATTCCTCAACGGCAAATAGATGAAGAAGAAAATAGGAAATGTGTTATGGACATAAACGATTAGTTTCATTTACTACATATGCAATGACCCATGCCATATCCACCTGTGGTTACTAACAACATGTTTATATGAACGATTTTCCAAAAGCCTTAACATCTGTCTCAGAAGTCCAAACACAGCCAAACACAGACTTAGGAAGGAAATTGTTTAAGACCACCAAGAATTCCGATAATACCAACCTAGTCACTGTGAGTCATATTAAGCCTGTAATACTTAAGTAAATACATGAATAAATATGTAAGTTGCACACACACACACACGCACGCACGCACGCACGCACGCACGCACACACACACACTGTTGCTGACTTGTAAGACAAACATTCTACCTATGGTTATTACTAGGCTGAATATAGGTCATAAAAGACATCTTTCACATCCCATTCTTTCTACTCTGATGGGGACAGAAGTTCCTGGACAACAGCAGGCAGTATGTTATACCATTCTGCCTTAAGTACAGTGACTATCTGTAACGCTGAAGAAGGTTGGATTGGTCTGGAATGCACCTGTCACTCCAGTTCGTCTCAGAAGTTCTCAATGGGGTTAAGATTTAGACTCTCAGCTGGCCAGTCCATCCAGGTTACCGAATTTTCTGTATATAATAATAATAATAATAATAATAATAATAATAATTTTATTTATATAGCGCTCTTTCTTCAATAGGACACAAGGCGCTTAACAGATACATAGCATAATATAGTACAGAAAATAATGAAGTACAGTAAATAATGAAGTACATTTTCATAAAATACAGAAGCATGAAAATACTAAAAGGGACATTATGGAAATGCTTGAGTAAACAGGAAAGTCTTGAGTCTACTTTTGAAGGATTCTATAGTTGGGGCCTCTCGCACTGTGCGAGAAAGTGAGTTCCATAGAGTCGGAGCCGCATGACTAAAAGCTCGACAACCAGATGAATTACAGGAGATTCTAGGTACTGCTAAAAGTCCTTCATCTACAGATCGCAGTAATCGAGTGGGGCAGTATGCGGTCAGAAGCTGCTTCAGGTACCTTGGGCCCTGGTCATGTAATGCTTTGAAACTCAGTAAGCCAATCTTGAAGATGATTCGCCATCTTACAGGCAGCCAGTGAAGGGAGTAGAGGATGGGTGTTATGTGGCTAGAACGGGGCTGGTTGGTTAACAGCCTGGCAGCTGTGTTTTGCACCAGCTGTAAGCGTGCAATTCTTTTGCTGGAAGACCAAGGTAGAGGGCATTACAGTAGTCTAATCGAGATGATACAAATGTATGTATGACTTTTGGCAGATCATCTGAGGGAATTAAGTGCTTGATTCTGGCTATGTTCCTCAGGTGAAAGAATGAGGATTTGATTATATCTGATGTTTAAGTGTCAAGCCCCCATCCAGGACAACACCAAGATTCCGCACACGATCACTGGTCTGTAATTCTGAATCCCAGAGTGTAAGTACAGTTGGTTGGCTATGCTGCGGTCTTGTCCTTGGATGTTGCGGTCGTATCATAAGGACCTCTGTTTTATCCAGGTTCAGTCGCAGCCAACTGGCACTCATCCACTCCTGTAGCTCAGCTAGACAGCCATTTAGGGTTGCTATTGGGTTATCAGTGCCCAGAGCAAAGGACAAGTACAGTTGTGTATCATCTGCATAGCAGTGGTAGACCAGGCCATGGCACCTGATTATTTCACCTAATGGGAGCATGTGTACTGCAAAAAGCATGGGGGATAGTATAGAACCTAGTAGGACACCACATGGCAATGGCAGTCCAGCATCACTCTGGAAACATGACATTGCACAGCCTTTTAAAACTTAATTAGCTCCTTCCGGCAAGCCATTTCATTAGCAAAAGATCTAATCAGTGCCATTCTACCAGTTTTATACCTTCAAGAACATGTATCTGTTGCAGGAGCACATCATTTTGCTTGTGCGGGGGGAGGGTGTTGTCCAATCACTTTTGTCTATATATGTTTAACCTTTAGGTTTTTGAGACCCAAGTGCATTATTGTGCATTTTATGACATTAACTTATAGATGCCACGTTCTTGCCCATTCCTCTAGTCTAACTAGGTCCTCAATCATTTGTTTTACCCCTCCTGGTATGTTTACTCTTTTGCATGCTTTTGTGTCATCTGCAGAAAACCATACTTTCCATTTTTTTTACCATTTATAATATCATAAAAAAGTTATTAAAATGCACTTGCCCAAGTACAGATCCCTGGGGTACTCCACTAGTAACCTTTATTTCCAGTAAACATACACCTTTTACTACAACTCTCTGTTTCCTGTCCTGCAACCAAGATCTTATTGATTGAAAAGTCACAGAATCCAATCCCAAGCTTTACAGTTTGTTTAGCAGTCTACGACGTGGGACTGTGTGAAAAGTTTTACTAAAGTCTAGATAAGCTACTTATACCCCCCTTATCTATTACTTTAGTCACTTAATCAAAAAAGTAAATAAGATTTGATTGACATGATCTCCCCCCCCACAGTACATCCATGCTGTTTATGATTCTGTAAATTGCTAGATTTGAGATATTCCACAAATCTTTCTATTAATAGTGTTTCCATTATTTCCCCTATTTTCCCTTGTGTAAGGCTAACTGGTCAGTAGTTGTTTGGCTCTTCCTTGCTTCCATTTTTGTGCAGTGGGATTACATTAGCTCTTTTCCAGTCCTCTGGAATTGCTCCTGTAACTAGCGCCTGGTGGTTGAATAATTATGTTAATGGAGTTACCAGAAAACCTTCAAGTTCTTTTAGTATCCTTGGATGTATCCCTCTGGCCCCACTTTCAATTCTGAGAGTTCTTCTCCTCTGTAAATAAACCTTTATCTATCTCATTTTATGAATGTTCTTGCAACTAAACTGTGGCCCCTTCTGCAGTGAATACTGAGCAAAAATAATTATTTAGATGATCTGCTATTGCTTTCTCTCTCTTGATCAGACAGTCACTACCTGTCTTAAGTATTTTTATTCCTCTTTTTGATTTTTTTTCTTTCATTTATATACTTAAAAAAAGTTTTGCCCCCTTTACCCACTTTTTTGGTCCCTTTTCTCTTCAATAACTGCCTTTGCACATCTGATTACCTTCTTAGCCTTCTTCCTCTGGCAAGATACACCTCTTTGTCCTCAATGTTTTGAGTCTCCTTACATTTCCTAAAGGCCATCTTTTTTGCTTTCACACTACTTGCTTCTTCTTTCGTAAACCACACTGGCTTTACTTTTCCTGTTACTTTTGATACAAAGATCTGTTGTCTCTAGTATTGCATTTTTTTTCCACCTATCCTGCACTAATTTCAAGTTCCTCCAATGTGCCAGTTGATCACTAACACATCCCCCCATTGCTGCAAAGTTAGCCTTACTAAAATCCAACACCTTTTAGAACTACATTCTACAAAGACATCCCATTGTGGTTTTAAGAGTGATTGCTATATTTCTCCCTTCATGAAAGCTGCCTACAGTATAATATTAAGGCTCCATTTCCCATTTTCTTGATAATAGACAGCATGGGCTTGCTGCCAAATGTTAGCCTGGGGTGTGAGCACATAGCTCTGGCATGACTGTTCCACATGTATAATTTGGCTAGCAGTATAACAGTGTAACATACAGTCTGGCTTCTATTGTGTGCACATTAAGATGCTCCATGCCTACTGTGCATATGAAAAAGTATTAAGGTGTGCACAAATGACATGGACACATTATACCTATATTGGGCCCAATAGTGAAAGTAAAAAAAAAGTGTCTCACAATTCTGGCCCAATACTGAGCAGCCCGGGGCAAACATGCAAGGGCACTGAGAAGGGGAGGATTGGGTACTAATTGCAGCTTTAGAGAAGAAGAAATGCTCACCTCTACAGCAGCATGCATAGTTTTTTTTTTTATGGCTACACCACCACTGGTGTATCTGAAATCACCATGTAAGTGACCACAGCGCCATTTTCCTGGGGATCTGTGCATGCACACTAGTGTCTGAGCACTCTACTGCTCAGACTCTCTACAGCACTGCGCCGCTGCAGGCTTCCGGCAGAGAGGAGGCCCGGACGGAGGAGGCTGCACACAGACCTCATCCTCTCTTAAAACGCCCCTGCATACCACCCTGTAATTGGCCAAACTCCACTTTATCTCCCAATCACGCTATATGCCCTGAGTACATCTACCCTGACACATGGCACAAGCTACGTTATATAAATAGATGAATGGATGTTTCTTTTACTCCCAGAATGGTATACTTAAGGCGTAACTGAGCCTTCCATTACACTTACAAAAGGAATAACTTTAGAATAGTACAATAAAAAAGCATGACAATTGTTATGCAGATATTTTTTTTTTCCCCATAGGAATATAAGTTTTTGATAAATCAGTTAAAAAATAAATTTGTTTTCTTGAAACGTTTTCCAAACTACTATACTAAATCTAAGAATATACTACACTATGCCAGCATTCCAGAAACTGCTTAGTTGAAAAGGTCTTTATTTAATTTGCATGAGAAGTGATAGCAGTTTATGCATTTGAGGCAGCTCCTGCCCTTAATCATAGATCTGTTGGGCTGGCAGCTATGATTAAAGGCAGATGCTGCTTGAAATGCGTAAGCTGCTATCACTCTCATGTTAAGATGTAAATTAAATAAAAAAGATACATTTCAACTTTTTAAATGAAGCAGCTCCTTAATGGAATGCTGGCTTTTTGTATTTTAAACAGGTCTATCAAGTTGCACAGTCCATGTGGAAGTCACCGTTATAATACTGATTTAATTACATATCACTGATGTTTAGCAAAGCTATGTGTTCATTTGCTCAGTCTAAAACTAAATGCTGACAGTAATGTCATGAATGACGGTGGACATAGGTAAATCTTTAAAGTTGAACTGTAAGTTTTATTTAAATATCTAACTTTTACCAATTTTAAGATGTTGATGAAGTTATCATTGAAGTCCCAGAGAGCCTCTGATTTCAAAGAGTGTAAAAACTCATTACATACTGTAAAATAAAATAAACACCCTGCCCTCCACTATGTCCTCTTGGTATCCGGACTCCAGGTCGACAGCACAAAGGTCGACACACCTTAGGTCGACGCCAATTGGTCAACACACCTTAGGTCGACATGGACAAAAGCAAAGCGAGCCATGCGAGGGGACGCGGTGCACTAATTCGGGTTCCCGGTCCCTCTACGAAGAAAACGACAAAAAAAAACACATAACTCATGTCGACCATTTTCCATGTCGACCATGTTCCTGTCGACCTTTTGGCCATGTCGACCTTTTGTCCATGTCGACCTAAGGTGTGTCGACCAATTGACGTCGACCTAAGGTGTGTCGACCTTTGTGCTGTCGACCCTCAGTCCCAGACCCGTCCTCTTGTACATTAGTAATACTGTAAAGTCCATGGTTGGCTAGCAGTAGAAGGTAATGACAGCCAGGTCTTTGTAGCGGTCTTATTGAAATCCATCAGAGGAGGAAGAGGGAAGGGAGGGGAGGGCGATGGACAATATGCTGGAGTTAATGAGAATAGGATTGACAAATGGCCCTTTTGACCTAGTGCCACAGTGCTTGCCCTTCCCAACCGTTCTTCGACCTGTGGGATATAGTGTCATAATTCCAGAGCCTATTAGTGAAAGCTGTATATATCCCCACTCTGGCAGAACTACAACCTTTGAAATTGGTATTGAATTCCAGGTTCAACATTCTGGCCTTTTACAGTGCAGTTGGGGGGATGCCATCTGTACAGTATGACTATGCTGACAATGCTCAAATTGACCTCTCTAGTCCACTCTTATTTTACCTCTTGTCTGTTGACCAACTCCAGCTTTATAAATGTGTACACATGTGTGTAGTTACAGATAACATCCGATGCATGCCATGCAAAAAACAGCCCTTATGGGTTTCTATTTAATGAGATGTTTTCCAGAACTTGGATGGTGTTAGCGATTGTAGCCAAAGAGCACTCTATTTACCAGTAGAGTGATCTGTAGGATACCTCCTCAGTAATGGACCCTTGTATGTGTGTGGTCTAATGTTGTCATCCACCAGTTGATAAAGTAAGGTGATTGCATTAGTGATTACACATTGCAGTTTGTATTTGAATATATTCCCGAGATCCATCATTTCTTATTGACATGATAAGCTCCAATAAGAAATTATAATTATTGAGTCTAAAACCTGGTAATTAATAGATCCCTAAATGAGAAAGTGTCCACCTATTTGGCCACAATGTTTTTTAGCTATTTATTTTAGACAGTAGGTGATCAGGGGACTTTTTTTTGTTATAAAAAGCCCTTAAAATGTCACTTTTGATATTACGTATTATATTTACTTTGTATAGCTATTCAAACTGAAAACTGCTGCCAACACTGCTCTGGAGAAGCTACAGAGGTGAAGCACACTGTCCAGACTACAAGCTGTCATGTAGGAGCCTTCAGCCATTGATACTTTACCTTTATCACTGCCTCTGACTCTCCAGTGTTATGTAACTACCAAAGTTCAGAATGTCCTAGCAGAGGGCAAGCTGGAACTTGTAGTTCCAAAATAGCTGGAGATCCATATATTACATTGTCCAACAGACAGCCACAAAATACTTAAAGCACTTCAGTTAGTCGTCTTTTGCCAACTTTATTTCAAACAGTGCTGAAACTATTTTGCTTACACTGAAAAGAATATGCAAAATCTGTGTGAATTACTAATCTAAATTCAGTATCCTTAATGGAAACCAAATGCATGGGATGAATAAACCTACTTTTCATAAAAGATCTAAACAATACCATAGCTGTTGTATGGAAAAAAAAAATCCACCATCATAATAGTTTTGATGTTCTGCATATTTTCCATTAAGAATATAAAAGAGAAACATTCCTGCTTATGGACAGTATAAAACCAAGATAAAATATAGTCATTAATCAGACTAGTTTAAGAGGATAAAATTCAATTTACATGTGAGAATAAAAGATCACGCAATGTAATTGTAGGTGAGACAGGCATATTTTATCACTATGACATTCTGGGTTTGCTTTTGAGTCGCACACTAAAGCACATGCAGCCATAGGCGTTTCTGTAAGGGGTCAGTGTGTGTGATGCACACAGGCTCCTGGGTCCATGGGGGGCCACACTGCACAACCCGCACCCATATATTATACTTACCCCTCCGTAATCCCGCAGCAGCGGCCCAGCACTGCGGACACAGATCACTTGGAAAATGGTTGCCTCGGCCATTCCCGAGTGATTTGTGCATGTGTACTGGAGATGTCCCTGGGCAAAGGGCGCGGGTGCCATGTTCCCCGAGACATGAGCATGCACAGTAGTGGCATTATGCCAGAGTCTTCTTGCTGCCGGAGTGGAGGGGGCCCGTGATGGAGACTGCTCGCGGGTCCTCTCTTAAAACTTCCCTGCATGGAGCAGTGTCTATTGGAGGTCACCTGTCTGTGACTTTATGCAAATGCTGCTACAAGGAAACTGGGTTGGACCAGCGCACTGGGTGTGAATAGTTCGGCGAGCTGCTGCAAAAGATAGGGGTGACCACCCTATAGATGCAAGTATATGGATACCTTTGTAGCGCTCAATAAGCCTTAAGGTGTATTAGGTAGCAACTGTATTGTAATTGTATGGCGTGCTTGGTAATGAGTGGATGATTGGAGCATATTTTGTGTAAAACAAACTTTTATTCACTCCTAAACATTAATATAAAGGAAAAAAACAAAATCAAAATAATGTCATGCACTTGAGGTACTGCGTGACAACTTTGGGGTGCCAACTAAATTCCAGCGTCTATATTAGTGAACTCCCACCAGGGAGTGAAGTCTCTATTTGTCCGTTTCAAAGGAAAGAAAAAGAAATCCTGTATTGCTGTGAACCAGCTAAATATAACAAAGTCAGTAGTTCATAGAAAAGTCTATGGATAGGCAGTTTGCGGCGTCCCGCTGACTGTCTATGGTGCTTGGTGCTGTGCCGGCTAACGGTGATTGCAGTGTTGCCCCGGGGTTGAGGGTAACAGGCATGCGTGTGGAGGGTAAGGAGGAATTGGGAGCTCCGGACCGTCGATGACCCCGTGCAGTGCCCGTCCCCTAGCGCCCGTCAGTTCACAGACAACGCGCCGGGAGCTGGAATGCAGCTGGAGGCAATCTGGGTCTAAGGCAGAGATCCGCTGGTGTAAGCCTGTTCAGGGCTGTCACCATGGACCGTGTGCCGGGAACGGAGACTCTGGGTGTACCTCTCCTCCCCCCTCCTCCGCTGTTTGCTCTATTCCCCACCGGCTTACCTTCTCTTCTCCGTCCGTGTCCTCTCTTCAATCTCGGCTCTCTACTTCCGGGTATCGGGCGTCACGTGACCCGTCTTCGGCTCGTACCGGTACTGGCTTTGTTACTATCAGCTAGTTGGTGGTTCTGGTGTTGAAATGTCCGTGGGCTAAAGTGCCGGAGTTTTGGAAGTGAAGATATTGCTCACAACAACCAATCAGATTCTAACTATTATCTTCTAAAAGGTGCTAGATAAATGTTAGCAGTAGAATCTGATTGGTTGCTATGGGCAACATCTCCACTTCTAAAAACCCGCACTTTAGTAAATATATACCCCTGAGACTAGAGTGAGAAAGGTTGGTTCCTCTCTAGTGCTACAGTAAGTGGCCTAATGTGCTAGGTTCCTTTGTTAACTGACACCCAGAATGACAGAGTATCCGGTCTATGGATATACACTAATAAGGTCCACAGTAGCAGAGTGGGACATATATGTTAGCCATACTCAGGAAAAGAAAGTATTTAATTATAGATGCTGTACTTCGGGTGTGGATTATTAGATTTACACTGAGAAGGTCTACAATCAATAGGTCGACCACTAATGGTAGACATGAATTAGGTTGACAGGGTCAAAAGGTCAACATGTAAAAGGTAGACAGTTCAAAAAGCAGACAGGGTCAAAAGGTCAACATGACAATGGTCGACACACATATGGTCAACACACTTTTTTATATTTTTCAACTTTTAAAACTTTGCCATCCATGTGGACTACGATTGGGAATAGTTAGCTGCCCGAACCATGGCGAGTGAAGCAAGCCATACAAAATCTGGTAATGGGTACTGTTTGTTGCAGAAAAGTGAAGAAAAAAAACCACAGAAAAGTAACAAACACCCAAAAAACAAACAAAAGAAAATTGTGTCTACCTTTTTTTGTGTTGACCATTTCCATGTCGACCTTTGACCCTGTTGAACATTTGACCCTATCAACCTTTTCTACTGTCTACCTGTTCTATGTCAATCTTTTGACGCTGTTGACCTAATGCATGTCTACCATTTGTGGTAGACCTATTGACTGTAGACCTTTTTTAGTGTAGTTCTAATAATCTGCAATCAGTGCCATACCTAGACAGTTTGGTGCCCTGTGACATAAAACAAATTGGTGCCTCCACACAGTAGTAGCCATTACACACAGTACATCACAGTAGGCCCTGATGCACATTTAGCCAGGTTTAGCCCCTGATAAAATTATGCTAGGTAAGAGCCCACATTATGCCAGGTAGAGCCCCTGATATACACTAAGCCATGTAGAGCTGCTGATACACATTATGACAGGTAGTGCCCTGATACACGTTATGCCAGGAAGAGCCCCTGGTATACATTCTACCAGGTAGAGACCACATTATGGCAGGTAGTGCCCACATTATGCCAGGTAGAACCCCTGATACACAATGTACCAGGTAGAACCCACATTATGCCAGGTAGAGCCCCTGTTGCACATTATGCCAGGTATAGCCCCTGATGCACATTATGCAAGGTACAGCCCACATTATGCCAGGTAGAGCCCCTGATACACAATATACCAGGTAGAGCCCACATTATGCCAGGAAGAGCCCCTCATGCACATTATGCCAGATAGAGTCCCTGATGCACATTATGCCAGGTAGAGCCCCTAATATACTGTACATTATGCCAGGTAGAGCCCACATTATGGAAGGGTGTAGGGAGCAGTGAGTGAGGGTGAGTTTATAAAGCAGTGAAGGTGGGTGTAGGAAGCAGGGACGGTTGGTGAGTGTAGGGAACACAGAGCAAGGGTGTAGGGAGCAGTGATTGAGGGGAGCAGAGAGAGTGGGTGTAGGGAGCAGTGAGGGTGAGTGTAAGGAGCAGTGGGTGAGGGCAGCAGAGAAAGTGGGTGTAGGGAGCAGTGAGGGTAAGTATAGGGGGAAGTGAGGGTGAGTGTATGGAGCAGTGAGTGAAGGGAGCAGAGAGACTGGGTGAAGGGAGAAGTGAGTGAAGGTTGTTATAGAAAGCAGAAAGGGATGGTGGGAGTAGGAAGCAGGGCGAGTGGGTATAGGGAGCACTGAGGGTGAGTATAGGGAGCAGTGAGTGAGGGTACCAGACAGAGTGGGTATAGGGAGCAGTGAGGGTGAGTGCAGAGGGCAGTGAGTGAAGGTTGTTATAGAGAGCAGTAAGGGAGGGTTGGAGTAGAAAGCAGTGAGGGTGAGTGTAGGGAACAGTGAGGAAGAGTGAAGGGAAGCAGAGATTGGGTATAGGGATCAGTTAGGGTGAGTGAAGGGAGCAGTGAGTGAGGGGAGCAGAGAGAGTGGGTGTAGGGAGCAGTGAGGGTGAGTGTATGGAGCAGTATGTGTAGGTTGTTCCAATCGATCTTTCCCGGCACTCCCTGCATCCACTGCGTCACACTGCACATGTGCAGAAGGACTCCTGGGTCCTAAACTGGAAGTCCTTCCTTAATTGCGAGCGCTGTCCTTTGCTTATTTCTAGGTACATACTGATGTTATTATGCCGCTGATAAGAGGCAGGATGTACCGCAGAGGAGGTGCGATACTTAGTAAATCCCGCCATATATCTAAAGGAAAGTTCAGCCTGGCACTGTACTTCATCGGAACTATTAGGTACCTAACCTTAAGCGGTTTCATTCTAACACTGATTATACCAGTGGGATCAATAATTTTTAAAGTGCACTGTTGTTTTTTCTGTGACCATGCTTTTATCTGCAATATTATATCTTCTTGCTTAATAATTGTAATGTTTCACAGCAGGTATTAAATGTATATCTTTTTTGTGTGTTTGGATACTTCCTACTGCCTTATCAGTTTCTATCATTATTTGTATAAGTATAAAGAAAAAAAGAAAAAAAAGTACCCTTGGGTGGGAGCACTTCGCATACGGGCCCTCATTCCGAGTTGTTCGCTCACTAGCTACTTTTAGCAGCCGTGCAAACGCATAGTCGAAGCCCATGGGGGAGTGTATTTTTGCTTTGCAAGTGTGCGATCGCATGTGCAGCCGCGTGGTACAAAAACATTTTGTGCAAAACAAGACCAGCCCTGCAGTTACTTATCCTGTGCGATGATTCCAGCAACTGAGGTCCCGGAATTGAGGTCAGAAACCCGCCCTGCAAACGCTTGGACATGCCTGCGTTTTCCCTACCACTCCCAGAAAACGGTCAGTTGACACCCATAAACGCCCTCTTCCTGTCAATCTCTTTGGGATCGGCTGTGCGAATGGAATCGTCGCTAGAAGCAGTGCACAACAACGCTGTTTGTACCCGTATGATGAGTGTGCGCATTGGGTGCATACGCATGCGCAGTTTTGCCATTTTTTTACCTGATCACTGCACTGCGATAATCGGCAGCGTGCGATCAACTCGGAATGACGCCCACTGTAAATGCATAAATTTAGCAAGACAGAAACCGTGCACTAGGTTCCTTAATGTCGATGACATTACAGGTCTTAGCCTACGACACCTGGTATTCCCTGGTGGTCATCCAACCAGGTACTGTCCAGGCCCAGCACTATATCATTAGACCATTCTCTAGCACACGTGGCGTCTTATCTCAGATGACCGCCAATGATACGTTAACACCCGTAACACAGGTTCAAGGACCTGCTGTGGACAGCACACGCGGCGTCTTATTTAAGACGACTGCAAACGGCATGGCTATACTGTAAATCTAGCTATAAGGACTTGCTGCGGCTAACGACCACAAATGGCATGGCTATATTGTTAATTCAGCTACAGGGACTTTCTGTGGTTATGTATGCAGTTGGTGACGTTGTTACCATTAATTAATGTAGTGTGATGAACTCGGGAATTGGTTCCATTCTAGGGCTATATGACATATGCTGTATCACTTGTATATATAGATACTTAATGCTGACAGTGTCTATATTGTGTACCAGGGTAGAGCAAAGGACATGTATTATAAATACCATTGAGTGTACTATCATTACATTACCAGCTGCATGTGAGCATGTAGCACAGGTACTTTGAACGGCTATCATTTGATACATATTCTTAGCTCTTGTTACAGTTATTGACGGCAACAATTTTTGCAAACACATTTTTTTGCATTGCCATAAGCTTGCTGAGAGGGTATAATCAGGGAGTGGAAGATACCCTCACAAATAATTTTCTCTGTATTTAAATGTCTTGACTCTTCCAACCGTGCACTTATCCTGAATACCTGTATATAATAAGGTAGTAGGTAACACACCTTAGTATGATAACAGGATTAACTTTACACATACAATATTGGTGTTTACAGTATGTTGTTTACTTTGTTTTCCTGTCCTCCGCTACGATCGTATCGCATGGAGTAGAGTGTGGGAGGCATTTCCCTGCAATGTATTAATTTGCATGAGAGAGGACTTTCTCACCACCAAAGTGCTTGATAGCTCACTTTTTCTTCTTTCCAGCTGAAGGACAGCATCTCACCCTCTCTCATTCCCCGTCCTATACCAACTTACTGGCACGCTGGGAGAACAGCGGAAGGGTGTGTATATCATGATCTCAGCTTCTATTACAATCATCATAAATTACTACACGTTGGTTGTTACAATACGTTGAGGCATTAGTGACTCGTGCCTAATATCACTAATAAGACCCACGGAAAATTAACAATTGGTGGCTGTTAAGGAAGGTTTCCTAAAGTGATCATATGATTTAAACCTTTGTATACCCATACAACTGGGTTACATATGGGCAAATTACGATCACTCACACATATTTGTCAAAGGTGTTTATTTTATCCTATTAAGGTATACTTCTAACCTAAAGCTAATCCCCTCTAAAGACACAACTTCTCTGCAAACTGTGGCTTTGCTTTGCCGTTGACAGCCCGGTAGTACCTACAACCATACCACACTATAAATGCCCAATCTCGTCTAATCTTGGAAACGATATAGTGCTGGGCCTGGACAGTACCTGGTTGGAAGACCACCAGGGAATACCAGGTGTCGTAGGCTAAGACCTGTACTGTCATCAGCATTAAGGGACCTAGGGGCTAATTCAGACCTGATTGCTGCTGTGCATTTTCGCAAGCAGGTGATCAGGTCTGAAATGCGCAGGAGCCGCAGTGTGTCAGTGCATGCCATAGATGCGATCGGCATCTCAGCCCAGCGATTGCCTCTGCCTGATTGACAGGCAGAAGCGTTCGCTGGGTGGGAGGGGGTGGGCCAGCGACATTGGGCCGCCATTTTGGTGGCACGGTCCACGCAACGCAGGCATGCCCAGACCATGCGCGGGGTGGGCCGCAGCAGCTGCATGACGTCACACACATTCGCTGCGACCCAGGGCATGATAGGTAGCTCCTTACAAGCGCGCAGAAGCTGCGCTGGTAGGGAGCTACTCTTCAGGTACAAAAGCATCGCCGCCGTATGATGCTTTTGTACCTGTGCAGGGGGCAGGGGGGCAGAGCCAGACATGCGGGGTAGACTAGCCCTGTGCTGGGCGTCCCCCCGCATATCTGTGAAAGTGATCGTAGATGAGCTAAATTTAGCACGTCTACGATCAAGTCTGAATTACCCCCCTAGTGCATGGTTTCTGTCTTGCTAAATTTCTGCATTTATGCAAAGACTTTGGTATATTTCCTGTGATATTTTCACCAAAAGTGTGTTCAAATAAGGTGGCCTAGTTCTCTAAAAATTGTCCAAAAGTTATTTGGGCTTTTTATGTGTTTGGTGATATTTCCACAGTTTGAGTGTGTTTCTAGATATTAAAAGTTATGTTTTCTTAAAAAATATAACCATTTTCTGTCTCTGTGGTTGAGTGCTCTCACCCACGGGTACTTTTATTTTTTACTTCTTTTGTTTATACATTGACCTTGCCCGTAACCCCTGGGAGCACCACTGACAATCACTTTAGCAGGTTATCCAATTAGCAGGTAGCAAAGGATATACCATGATATATTATCTGCATATTTATCCCTATACACAAGTCAGTTACCCCAGAGACCTTAAAGATTCAATTCATTTTGTATTATCCTACTGTCCTGTGCGACATCCCTAATTCAACCCCTCTCTTCCTGCAAAGTTATTTGTGTAAGCGCAGTTCCACACCTTTCTGTAAATGAGACTGACAGCCTAAAACCCTTCTATACTTTTAAAATAATAAATATATATTTATTACATATGCAAAATATCTGTTTATATTTACTTACCATGATACTTCAGAATTATCACTGCTACTGTACCTTATCAATGGACCAGTGACTGATAGGGACATACAGTATATCATGCTAATGCAATGGGATGGATGAATATGGCCTGAAAAGAAAATGCTATTTTAGTTACATAACCACCAAAACATGGCCACTGTGTATTATTATGTCTGGATGTAATTGTATCTTTGTGATCTGGACGGGGGGTAAGAATTATAACATTCCGTCAGATGGGAAAAGGTATCACCACTTCTAAAGATTACAGGAATGTGATTATTAAACTAACACTTTAAAAACCCAAGAGATGACATAATCCCTTCATATGGTTCAGTGCTCTGTGACCACACACATGCAAAATAAATTAAAAGGCATGAAACTGCTCCACTATGTTTTAAGTCAAGATAAGCTAAAGCAGTGAGCTTAAACAGCAAAACCCCACGGGTTGTATGGATAAGTGATTCCGTGCAACTGTTTGGTGGACTAAAAAGTACTGTCCAGTATTTATTTACTTCAACTTATCAATGAATAATGTGGGACACTAAAGAGGACCAGTCTGGAGGATAGCAGATGCTGGCTTTCTTAAATAAATTATTAAAGAAGAACAATAAAAACATTTTTTTGAACATTTTCCCTGGATTAGCTGTGCAAAAAAATGAATCTAAGTTTCTACACCAAGCTGGGCACATTTGTGTTTTCTTCCAAAGAGTTATAATCTTAAAAACTAGAACTCCACAGTGCTCTTTGCAAATATCAAAAGCTCTGAGGGTTCTTAAGAACAAGACAAATTTGGCACCAGATACTGTAGAAAGATGACTGTTCTGCTTGACACAGAAACATGACTTAGATATACAGCGTAGGGTGGCTATCAGTAACAAACAGTGGAGACCATATACAGTAAATACAGTAAAATAAATTGCACATGCTACTGTGAACCTTTTTTATTTTTAATAAAATATTTTAAATTGATTGACCTCCGCTCCTCAATTAAGCATGCTTTCAGGATTAGAGATCTCACCAATATCTTAGCTGTATATTAACACTTTCATATTGCTACCATTGTATTTACATATACAGGTTGAGTATCCCTTATCCAAAATGCTTGGGACCAGAAGTATTTTGGATATCGGATTTTTCCGTATTTTGGAATAATTGCATACCATAATCAGATATCATGGTGATGGGACTTAAGCCTAAGCACAGAATACATTTATGTTTCATGTGCACCTTATACACACAGCCAAAAGGTAATTTTAGCCAATATTTTTAATAACTTTGTGCATTAAACAAAGTGTGTCTACATTCACACAATTCATTTATCAGAATCAGAATCAGCTTTATTGGCCAGGTATAGCAAGAGAAATAAAGGCTGCGCTGAATTGCAGAAATAAATGTAAAGAGAGCCAACGTATAAATTGTGAATGAACGAATTTATTATAAAAACTGTAAAATGTAATAACATTAAAAACAATAAAGAATGAATGAATATTGCTCAGTCACTTGTCTCAAAGTATCAACACAATTCAAGGACTTATAGCATGCTGCAGCTATAGTATGTAAAGTTGAAGTCCATGTTCAGTAGCTGGAAATGAATACTGCTGATTGTGCACAACAGTGAACAGAAGGTGCAATAATTAAGCTCCAATGGTAGATAGATTGTATGTGGCCAGTGAACATTCAGTAATTAATACCTCTCCGATGGGCTGGTCCGTTTACCGGGCGTCCCCGGTCGGGTGTCCTGCGTTGCCCACAAGTGCTGTGCAGCGGAGAGGAGATGGAATGTTGTATGCTGTCGGCTGGCTTAGGCGGCGTGAATGGCAGCAGCCGCTGGGAACAAAAGGACATTCAGGAGCGTAGCCGTCTGAAAGTACTGAGTTCTGCACCAGACGTGAAACACCTGAGCAAGGTGTGTAGAGAGGCGGGTCCTAACGCGTTTCGTCATGCTCCACGTGACTTTTTCGTTGACGTTGGCTCTCTTTACATTTATTTCTGCAATTCAGCGCAGCCTTTATTTCTCTTGCTATCTCTCTGTCATACAACATTACATATAGTTGTTTGGCTAGCGCAGGATTTCAGAAATGGGTTATTAATACACATTTAAATCATGTGATTATCCTCTGCTGAGGCGCTTTTTAAACAGTTAATGTACCTTTATAGGCCAGGTATACTTGCGTATACTAGGAATTTGTCTTCGGTTTGCTATACAACAGCCAAGTAGGTAACAGATAAGCAGGTGGGGGGGGGGCAAGTAAAGTCACACAGATAGGTATACCGTAGGGACACAAGTTAGTTACATGTACGTCTAGTCAGTCAATGTTCAGGAGTTCAGCAGGCGGACCGCTTGGGGAGAGAAACTTTTGAGGCTTCTGGTGGACCTGGCGGGGACGGCCCTGTAACGCCTGCCTGAAGGAAGCAAGTTAAACATGCTGTGGCCGGGGTGTAGCTGGTCTTTTACTATCTTCATTGCCCGCTTTTTAGCTCTGGACAGGTACAGGTCATGTTTCATATACACCTTATACACACAGCCTGAAGGTCATTTAATACAATATTTTAATAACTTTGTGTATTAAACAAAGTTTGTGTACATTGAGCCATCAGATTCACTATCTCAGTCTCACTCAAAAAATTCCATATTTCGGAATATTCCATATTTCGGAATATTTGGATATGGGATACTCAACCTGTAGTAGGCCCCACTATTATAGGAGTTCAACACTCAAATACAATGTTTTGTTGCATCACTATTTCACTACAGGGATTAATTCGGCCATCACTTGCTGGGCTTTCACTTTTTTACTAAAATCTGAGGCTCATTGTGATCTTGCTGTATAGCATGGTTAGCAACATTTCTAACCAAGATGCAATAACAATTAGATTTGATCTTATGTTTTTCTTGCTTTACCTTAATAGACCTTAGCCTACACATCCATGGACAGGCGCTCCGATAGGAGCCCACCATTTAGATGTATAAAGCAAAGTGATCGCATCAGTGATTGTTTTACTTTATGTTGCGGACCTGCTGCACATTAGACAACGTGTATGTGAGGGGCTGTAGGGAGGTATCCAGAGGATCCACTTATAGCTCCCACTCTGTCTGAGGATGTGCATGGAGAGATTTGGATCTTCCCTCTTGCATGGTACATTTTCAGCTAAACCTGGTGAGGGGTTGGACAGTTGGGGGGTACTGTGAGGTAGTGATCGAGTTGAGTCCCAGGTGGGTAGAGAGAAGGGATGTGGGGGTAGTTGAGGGGAAAGAGGGAAGAAAGGAGCATATGAAGTGGGAAGTGAGAATGGCACAGGGCTGTTCTAACAGGAGGAGCCAGCCCAGAGTAAATAGCCATACACAGTAGGGTTTGGAGCTAGGATTGGGGGGGGGGGTGCTGGGTGCTGGAGACAGGCAGAGAAGGGCTGTAGGGGGAGAGGAAGTGGAGCAGACAATATTGAATTCTCTCCATCCAGAGACTACAGACACACTGTCTATGGTAACCCTAGACGGCGCCCTACGAACCAGTACATTTGTCGGAGGGGAGGCATCCCCTTGCTCTACCCCGTTCCAACACCTATGGTGGCATAAAATTTTATTACCTGAACTGCCATGTGCAGAGACTTTTTACTGATTAATATGAAGAGAATACATACTGTAAGTACATTACACTAAGAGCAAGTTTGTTTAAATATAAAGTTATTATTAATGTGCATGAAAGTGTGGTTTTAAATCTATTGTTTATCTTTACTTAGTACATGGAAACATAATGAAAATCATATAAATAGTAAACGTCGCTATGTATGTGGTAAGTGGCGGGATGTATTGCATTCACAATGTGATACAGCACGCCCTGAGACAGAAAGTGATGAAGTTCCCATAGCTGCTTCTAACCATCAATTTATAAACTGTACTAGATAAGTGATATCTAGAAGTTGATCTCCCCCATAATATTTTAAGCTAGTGAGGACCCTTTACTGTAAAATTGCTGTTTCCATTAATTAATTCAAAGAAAGTGGCGATAGAGGTCAGATGCTGGAGGAAAGGTTGCAATGCTTTTGTCTTGGGGCCACCAATATTGCACATTTTCCCTCGTACTTCATAAAGGTGCACAGGAAAATGCTCTATGTTGGCCTACTGTAATGTCTGGGGATGTAAGCTCACACTAACCATGGGGGTCATTCCAAGTTGATTGTAGCTGTGCTAAATTTAGCACAGCTGCGATCATTCACACTGACATGTGGGGGGACTCCCAGCACAGGGCTAGTCCGCCCCGCATGTCAGTGCCGCCCCCCCCGCAGAAGTGCAAAGGCATCGCACAGCGGTGATGCCTTTGCACTTCAAGAGTAGCTCCCGGCCAGCGCAGCTTTAGCGTGCTGGCTTGGAGCTACTCAGCGCACCCTGGCCCGCAGCGGCTGCGTTTGACGTCACGCAACCGCTGTGGATCGCCCCCCGTTCGGTCCGGCCACGCCTGCGTTGGCCAGACTGCTCCCACGAAATGGCGGCTAAATGCCGCCGTTCCACCCCCTCCCACCCAGCGATCGCCTCTGCCTGTCAGTCAGGCAGAGGTGATCGCAGCCCTGCTACAGCCTTCGGCCATCTGGCATGCGCTGGTGCACTACGGCGCATACGCAGTAGGGACCCGTTCACTTGGCTGCGACAAAAAGCAGTGAGCGGGTCAGAATGACCCCTATAACCCCTAACCCTAAACCTTAGGGTATCTGGATGATAGATGTCTAGTTAGACAGTCAATAGATAGACACCATATGTTATACAGGACAGGTCAAAAGGTCGACATGAAAATTTCAACATAAAAAAGTAGACGTAGATTTTTTTACATTTTTTTACATGTTTTTGGATTTTTTCATACCTTTTCTATCCTTGTCGGCATAAAGTTGGTTATAAACTTTGTGGCGAGAGCAGCGTGCCACCTGGCACAATGTTGTGGCAAGTGGATGCCTTTCTACAATTTGGGGTCCCAGATAACAAAACTATCCACACAAACAGCAAAAAAGAAAAAAAATTGGTTTCTACTTTTTTATGTCGACCATTTTCATGTCGACCTTTTGACCCTGTCTACCTTTTGACCCTGTCGACCTTTTGTACTGTCTACCTTTTGACCCTGTCGACCTTTTGACTGTCTAACATGTGGTGTCTATCTATTGACTGTCTAACTATCTATTATACCACATCCGACCTTAGTACCATAGCCCTAAACACTAACTGTAGGGTAGACATACCAGGAGATATAGTAATGGACGAGGAGGCCCATGTGCAGCCTCCTGTCCAGACACCCTCCTCTCTAGCCAGCACCTGGGCAGCGCAGTAGAGTCTGAGTACTGGGGGACACAGGCTCTATTATGCATACACAGATCTTCAGGGAAATGGCATGACGGCTATTTTCATAGAGATTTCCTTACTGCGCATGCACAAACGCCAGTAAAATGACCACCAGTGATTTGTGGAGTGGTGCTGCTGCCGATGGGGAATTCAGAATCGGCTAAGTATTGAAAAAATGGGTGCAGGGTGTGTGATGTGGGTCCCCCTGGACTCAGGAGCCCATATGCACTGCACACCTTACACCCATTATAGATACACCACTGCCAGGGGGGGTAAAAAAATTATTGATGATCTAGGTCAGTGGTTCCCAAACTTTTTTGAATCACGGCGCCCTAGAATATCAGAATTTTTTTCACGGCACCCCTAGGCCAAATATTTCTTATTGAGAAATTTAGAAAGAAATATTACATTAAGTAGATCACGTTTATATGTCATCCTTAGGGTCAGTTGTGTGGTGAGGGACAAGATTTGCTTCTGTTTGGCAACATATTTTATGACTGGCAGCCACCAGCACTGGTTTTGCCTATTATATTGACCATGAATAATTTGAATTGGTCCTGGACCACCAACCCAGGGCACCCCTGCAAGTGTCCCGAGGCACCCCAGGGAGCCACGGCACACAGTTTGGGAACCTCTGATCTAGGTAGACTAGAGAAATGGTAAGTGTGTTGGAACTACAGTTTAATGCCAAATAAAGTAAAATCATCTTATCTGCCATCAAATTCGATGTTTATGTGTAACAGTCATTTATTAATCTACATGAAGGTGCCCATTAGTGAAAATTCTATTTTTTTACATCATGTACCAGTTTTTGTACTAATACAAGCAGTGTCGGACTGGGGCATGAAGGTCCCACCGGGTGGATGCAGTGATAGGGGCCCATACTTAGGGGTGTGGTCAGCCTACAAAGGGGGTGTGACCAACCCCCACAGAGGCTTGAAATACACAATAGACTTTTGCAGTGTAATGCAACATATCGACCATGGATAACACAAGTGCACAGTCTGGAACCTGATCCCTGGAGGAAGGAGGTTGGCCCACCGGTGGTTTCCCCTGTACCCCTGTGGGCCAGCCCGACCCTGAATACAGATATGTGCATACCTTTGTGAATTAAGAAAGTGGCAAAGGCAGAGTTACAAAATTATGCAACTTGGGGTGTTCCCATCTAAACGCACATCCCACTGCTGTTGAATACCAAACAAAGATCATTTATTGTAGGTCAAAATATATAAATCTGCTAAAAGGAATTTACAGTGTGCAGTACATTGGATGAGAAGTCTGAAACCCCACCTATTGTTCAGGACTGAATGACAGGCTGGTCCATCTCTCAGGACAAAGTCACCACAGAGTTACAGATTCATTCCTCTTCTCCCATCTCCTCTGTGTGATCCCATTTACCACTGATGATGCTGGCATGTCACATCTGGCTCTTGCACCATCTTACATTCATGATATCCAATGTGTGAAGAAAGAAAGAGAAGCCAACAGAAAGGTCTGTCTACGAAATGTACAGTGATGGGTATGTATGGCAGGAGGGCTCTTAAGCCCATCACTGCTTTAGAGATTTCTCGCCTCTGTGTTGAGGCCATTGTTAAATGCATTCCAACATCAACATCACTAATTTTTTAAGCAGTACCCACATAGATTCTACCTTTCTTTTTTATAGTAAGAGATTGAATTTAAAAAAAATACCATTAATATATTTGCTCAATTTAAGAAGTCAGATAAATGTAACCAATTAGCCAAATATTTTTTTTTATTACTGAAATTTCAAGATAGTAAAGGCCCATACACACTAGAAGATTTTTTACATCGATTTGAGCGGTAACGATGGTTTTTAACGATCATTCAAATCGTTTAGTGTGCACAATGTGAACTATGAGTGTGTATGGGTCTTTAATGTGATTTTTCTTTTCATATAAACCACAAAAAAATATGGTTCTTGCCTGAGCATTAATTCCAAAATTGGAAAATACAGGATTCTAGGTCTTTGTTTAAAAAAAACTGCATTTGAAAATGGATTTTATTTATTTATTTAGCTAGTTTTTGCCATGTACATTTAAATCAGGGATGGGGAACCTTTGGCCCTCCAGCTGTTGTTGAACTACACATCCCAGCATGCCCTGCAACGGTTTTAGCATGGCCAAATAGCAAAACTATAGCAAGGCATGCTGGTATGTGTAGTTTAACTACAGCTGGAGGGTCGAAGGTTCCCCATCCCTGATTTAAACACTTATTGTTTAGGAATAATAAAATATTTTTAAAAGTTTTAGAAGATTAAATTCAAAATACTACTGCATTAAATAAGTGGAACACTTTTATATTTGACATAAGATGAGGTCTGATTTTTTACTTCCATTTGTGAAAAATTAAATTTTTTGTGTATTGTAGTCTGTGACTACAATGACTAGCTTGTAAGGTGGCCCATCATTTGGAAAAAGCGACTACGCTCTTTCAAATGTGGGTGCCACAACTTGTGTAGGTGCCATTATGGGGTTTATAGGGCCCTCCTCTCATCTATGGAAACGTGTGTTTTCCATAGACAAGGTATTATCGTCAGTTGATCAAAGGAGATCACCAGGAAATAATGGCAACATGAGCAAATACTTTGAGAGAGGGAACACCTCTCCCCAAACAACGCTACTCACACATTTTCTCATCGCGCACATTTGGTGCCCTACCTGATCTATGGAAAACATGTTTTTCATAGTGCAGTCTGATATTATCTGGTGATCACAGGTGATCATCAGGTAACAACTACTAAGGGTTAGAATCATTTGAATGATAATAGACCTACCTCTTCCTGATGTCGAAGCCCCCTTTGTTTTGTTGGTGGAGATGTAGTTTGAAAGAGGAGACTCTCTTTTAGATGCTAGGGTTGGGGACACGCATACATGCTAAAGTCACTGCTGCGATACTGCCCCAATGGCCACCTGTGCCTCCTTTCTGGTGATTAGTGCTGGTGAGGAGAAGGTATTTCATTTTTAAATGGGGCATGTGTCACTCTTCATCTGCAGTGGGTTCCGGGTGAAATGTTGACAGTCATTAGGTCGACAGTCAATTGGTCGACCCCATATGGTCCACATGCATTAGGTTGACAGGTATAAAATGTTGACATGGTCAATAGGTCAACATGTAAAATGTTGACAGTGCTTAAGGTCAACATGTTCAAAAGGGTAACAAGTTCATATGGCTGACATTACAATGGTCGACACATATGGTCCACACAAGTTTTTCCTTCTTCGTTTTTTTACTATCCACGTGGACTGCAATTGGGAATAGTAACCTGTGATGAGCGCAGTGTTAAGGAAGCAAGGCACCAGGCCCAAAGTGTAGCGTGTGATGCGAGCCCGCGCTGGTGTTTCCAATAAATTGGCTTGCATGTGGTTAAACATGCAAAATTACATGTTAACTTTTTTGTGTTGACCATTTCCATGTCGACATTTTGCTTGTGTCGACCTTTTGCATCTGTCAACTCTTTATGGTGTCTACTTTTTTCATGTCATTCTATAGACCACGTTGACCTTTTGACCCAGTTGACACACTGCATGTTGACCTAGACCCAATGATCCACACCCATCTGCAGCATAGGTATTAAAATAATGTGGATTGGGGTGAACTTTTAATTAAATATGGTTAGGATGGAGGCTAATAATTTAATAGTGTATAAGAGGTTTTTGTATTAGTGGGGTAACAGGGAAATATATTTAATGATGGTACTATTTAATTTAATTTAATAGTAGGTCATGGCAGTGCCAGTTAATTTAAGGTAGAGATCTGCATGGACACTGTGTTTTGGTTTTAGTTCTAATTCATCATCATGTTTTGGTTTGAGCAAAACCACCCTCAGATGTTTTGGTTCAGATTTGGATTTCAGTTGGGTTAAAAATTGATAATTATTGATAAAAGTCAAGAGCAATTAATAAAAACAGCTAAAATCATATAATATTTGCAAACCCAAATCCATGATTCATATTAAATATCCGAATTCCAAACTATGGGAAGATTCAAACCGGTCCTCATCACAGATTGGATATCCTCAGGGGATCAAGTACAGGTTTTGGTTCTATTTGCATCCACAAAATTTGTGTAAGTTCGGATTTCTGGAGAACCAAACCACACACCTCTAACTTAAGGTGGGGTAATGGAAATATTTATTTAATCCTTGGTTTCTGGATGCTAGCGATTGAAAGTTTATTACTAAATGTGGACTAATAATGTTGGTGTAGGAATAAGTGTTTATTACTGTACATGTGAATGCTAATAATTTATTATCTGTGTAGTTTTGGAGGTGGGGGCTATAGATTTAGTTTTAGAGGTGGGGGTATAAATTTACTTATAATGCTATTAATTTACTATTTGAGCTTGTTGGGGTGAAATAAGTAATTTCATTCAATTTACAAGGTAATGTATACATCACTTTAATAAGTTAATTTATACTATCAGTTGAATTTCTGAGCTGATTGTGGGAAATAGGTTGATTTACTAAAAGTAAAAACAATTAATTTAATGATGTTCATTTAATTTCATTTGCTGTTTGTAGCAATAGGTTTTCTTAAATGTGGGTGCTCTTGAGATAACACTGGGTCTGGTTTGAGGAGTGAGGCTGTATAATTGTATTTAATGGTGGTAATGTGCATATATAAAATAAGCTATTTATTCTTTTCATTTGGTTTTATAATGTATTTTAAAATATGTGTTATAGTTAGGTGTCTGGGGAACAAGGAAGAATATTTCTAGGCAATGAATCATTAATTTAAAATTATTAATCAGTCTGAAATTACATTTTAGTAGATAGGACAAATTGTCTGTTTTGGACCTCAGAACGTCGACATTTCAGATGTGAACCTGTCAACAGTTTGAGGGTGTTGACCTGATGCCTGTCGACCTTATGAACGTTACCAAGGTTACTGTCTCGACCATTCCAAAAAATGAATGCCCTAGTTAAAGGCAGTCTCAATATACATTAAAACTATTATTGGCGGCACTCAGGACTAATAAATAACGACTCAGACCAACAGCTTGGTAGGCAATGGTTCAGCGCTTGGCTGCGCTTTTATCAAGCCAATTTATTGCTATTCAACAATACACAACATAAAATACCCTCTACCCTGATTAGCAATGGTGGCCACACCTCCTCTTCCTGCTGGTTCACACACCTGTTAAGGAGGTAGTAGAGGTAGCCATAATTACTCCATATACATAGAATTAACACTTAGATATAACAATTAAAACCATTACACAGACAAACATAACATTAAAAACAATAGAAACACAAGTTCCTAGGAGAAATTCTGCCATTACTTCCCCATCACTAATACTTAGTAACTTAATAAATATTAGATATGTAATTTATAATGTGTATATATCATTGCCCTGTACTTATGATACAAGTAATTAATAACTAATCAGCATAAAATTCTAATCAATACCTGTTAATAATCTGATTTTAAAGAAATACTTGCATACCAATGTTCTCATTGAGTTCTCTAGGGGTTAAAGAATCTAAATGTAGTATCCATTCAGCTTCTCTCTGTAGAAGCTTAATCAACCTGTCACGTCCTCTTGACAGTGGGGGCACATGATCTATTATCCGGTAGCGCAAAGTGGACAGGTTATGTTTCGATTCCAAGAAATGGCGCGCCACCGTTTGAATACTAGATCCAGTATTAATGGCTGCCCGTATGGCCGTGCGGTGTTGCGCCATTCTTTTACAGAATGTAACTTCAGTTTTCCCGACATAAATTTTGGAACAATGACACGATATAGTATAAACTACAAAGCGGCTAGTACACGTAAGCCGATGTCATATGTGGCACTTGATTCCTGTGTATGGATGGTGGAACGTCGGTCCTGTTTGTAAAAATCTCCATGTCGTACAGTTAGGGCATTTGAAACAACCGTTTTTAGGTTTGGAAAGGAATGTTTGACTCATTTTCTTCCCTAACTGTGACACATTATTGCTTACCAGATAATCTTTGAGGTTTTTACCTCTCAGATAACAAGTCACCAAGGACTTATTGTATAACGCTCCAAGATCCTAGTTGGACGTAATCATAGTCCAGAGAGACTTGGCCTTATTATTAGCATAAGTACCCCTATGTATGTATTTGCTTACCTAGACGTGTCGATTACTATTGGTTTTTCTATCCCTAGAAATCAACAATTGCTCTACGGGAATAGCTAGAGCTTTCATTTTCACCTTATGAGGTCTTTCTCTTTGTAACCTCTTTGTAAGACTTTTTAAAACATCTCCTCAAGCTGTCGAATTCACATCTCCCTCTTGTCACTTATATGTAATGCTCTGATAAATTGTGTATAGGGGAGTGCGTTCTTTAGTGGTACAGGCTGTGCGCTGGATGCCTGTAATAAATTGTTCCTATCTGTAGGTTTAGAGAATAAGACAGGTGATAGTCTACCTGTCATCTTTGTAAGACACACATCCAGGAAATTCACTGTCAAGATATAGGTGAATTTGATCGGACTATTATGAGAATTATGAGTCTAGATAAGGTCTCTGAAATGACCCTCCATTCCCTCCCACACAATAAGCAGGTTGTCTATGTATCTAAAATATGCTATTATTTTATCGGATACCTCCCTGTTGTCAAAAAAGAATTTTTGATTCAATGATGAACATAAACGTGTTGGCGTACGATGGGGCCACATTGGACCCCATCACACATCCAGACGTTTGGAGGTAAAAATGTTCATCGGAAATAAAAAAAATATTGTTATTACCAATTCAATTAGGGTGAGGAACAGTTCAATGGGGGCTTCCACATAAAGTGGGTTATCAGTGATCAGTTCTTTAGTAGCCTGTATACCCGCATCGTGTGGTATGCAGGTATACAGGCTACTGACATCCACCGCACATAACAAGGATGTGCCCGACAATATAGGTAGTGTCTTCAATGACCCGAGGAGGCTGGTAGTATCCTTCAAAAATGTGGATTTAGCCTGTACGCATGGTTGGAGCAGTGCATCGAGATAAATCGAGATAGGTTGGTATAACGACCCTCTGGCTGCAATGATGGGCCTACCAGGAGGGTCAATGAGTTGCTTGTGAATCTTCGGTAACATGTATAGTAAAGGCTTAACCGGATATTGTACCATCAATGCTGTTTTGATGTCACTAGAAATCCAACCGCTTGCACAGTCCTCTGTGAGCACTTGATCTAATTCATTTTTAAATATTTATGAAGGATCAGAATCCAACCTTCTATAGGTTTTTACATCCTTCAGCTGGCGTTCTACTTCCCTTTTGTAATCCATCAGGTTCATTATAACTAGTGCACCGCCCTTATCCGCCTGTCGGAATACATCATCATAACTACTGAGATTAGAGAATGCCTCACGTTCATCTTTAGATAAATTCCAATAGGTAGGTTTTTTTGTCAAAGGGGTTTCAGTAATAATCTTGTCTAGCATACGTGTGTAAGTTTTAATGGATGCGTTATTGCTAGTTGGTTCAAACTTAGACCGATTCTGCACTGCAAGTAGTTGAGGTGGCAATTATGATTGAGTAGGGGCTTTAGTCCCAAAAAATTATTTCAGTGTTGAGCTCCTATTGAGTTGATACAACTCGATTTTCCACTGTACCCTGTCAAAAGGGACAGTGGGTACAAAGGACAATCCCCGTTGTAATACCCCCAATTCACACTCAGACAAGGTTCTACTAGAGAGATTGTACACTAAATCTTGTGACTCCTCTGGGTTTGTTTTGTATTTGTTTTGTCTCGCGTTTTGGCTGCTGCTGCGGGTTTGTCTGGGTTTTGATCTAGAAAATGGGCCTTTGTCCTTTGTCCTACTGGGGTATATGTACGTCCTGCAGTTCTAGTATTTCCTGTGTCATTATCACTTTCTGTAGTCCCTGTGTCACCTGATGTATCTAATCTTGTCCTATAATTTGTCCGTCTAAACAATGGACGTTTATCATTATGGGGATATACCCCTGTTAATCAAGAGTACACCCTCTGATGTTCATAATCCATGTCTACTTTTTTCTTTTCTCAGATTTAAATTTTAACAATGCATTTTTATATTGGTCCACCTGAATATAGAGTTTATTTAGCCAATCTCCCTGTGTGTCCACCGACAATGTCTGTAAGTGTAAAGTCTCAAAGGCCGAAATTTTTTCTTTCACACATAGCATTTCTCTCTTGGACTGTTCTATAGCTAATAACAAAATATCAATGGAACATTTATTTAAGTCCACTTCTTACAAAATTCCACATTGTATCTCCCAATAGTGGGGGAGTTTTTAACTCTGAAACCGCGGGGTATACGTTTATCTTTGAAATAATTGGAGAGAGTAATGCCATGGTAGAGGAAATCAATTTCCTTTTTTTTTTAAGACGTATTCATTCATTAAATAAATCTACTGCTGTAGATGTAATAATGTTACCATCTGTGTCATCTGGAAAAAGTATGGCCTCTGGCTCTTACTCTGAGCAACTAAAAACTGACCCTGGGACTAATACTATTCTCTGGTGTAACCCTTCTGCTCCTAATGTCGCATTGTCAACCACTTAATACAAGGTGTATACTAATCCTATAATATTGAAATACAGTGGATGACTTACTGTCTAGAAGCACTTACAACCTTAATCACACCAGTGATTTATTTTTTTAAGGTATACATTTTTTTATTAAAACATTGCTTCATGTTACAAAGATTGCACCGACGACAAACAAATACATACAAATAGCGTCATAACACGATGAGATGAGAACATAAGATGTTCGTAAATGAACCGCCTCATATACATTACGCAATCTCATAAACATCATGTAAAAGAAAGTGCAAAACAAAGTATATAGTAAAAGACCTGCCAGTCTAACCGTAGCAGAGATAGGAGGAGGCCGGGGCCCTGTGGCACTCTCAACCCCTAGTCTGTCAGTACTATGGGGGGATCCCCAATTGCCATTCATGTTTCAAACCATTCAGTGTTTTTTAGTGAAGTTTGAATTCTAGTCTGGAAGTCTACCGGAAGAGTAGCCACATAGCTCTCCCAGGACTCAAAAAATTGCCCTACCAGCTTGTCTTTTTGCAAAGATGTTTCTATCCAGTGCATTTGAAATATATGATGCAGTTTCCCTTTGATCAGAGATAAAGTAGGAGGATCCTTATGTATCCAGGACTGTAGGATTGCCTTACGTGCAGCTGCACTGATTGCCAGCAGCAACCGTCTACCCCCCTTTGTTATCCTTTGCCTAGCCGGGATTATTCCAAAAATCGCCCATTCTGCTGTAAAAGGGATGACATTTATCAGATGTTCCATAGCATATTGGCGTGCCTGAAGCCAAAAGCGGCGGAGAAGTGGGCACGACCAGAAACAATGTAATAGGTCTGCTTAGGAGTATGACATTTCAGACATTTGTCCGAATCTGTCATACCTGCCTTATATTGTTTACAGTATATGGGCAAAAGTAAGCTCTGTGAACTATATTATAAAACATCTCCTTGTATTGTGCTGAGGGCACACCAGTGATTTTTAATCCCCCTGATCTGTGTTCATAATTAGTGTTTACTAGAATTAATCGTCGTCTAGCACCCAGCAAATAGTAAAACCCTTCAAACCTAGATATTAGTATGCAGATTGCACCACAGGTTCAGTTGATAAATCAAATCCAAATATGTTACTGCCAAACATCGATGTCTGATATTACCATTCACCAAATAGTGCCTTAAATACTGTAGTTTAAGCACCCAATGAGAGCACTTGGAAAAATATGCTAACGTTACACCATCGATGTTAGCCAGACCATAATTATACTATAAGGAAACTGCCCCACCGGTTCAGACTGGACCACAGATTCAGTTGATAAATCAAATCCAGATATGTTTCTGCCAAACATCGATGTCTGATATTAATATATATATATATATATATATACATAAATAATTCCTGCACTCTCACAAAAACTAGAGCCATCAGCTAGGGTGCCAATCAGAGTCCCACACACCAGGTTGTGGGGCCCATAGTACAATACAGGTTCTTTCACACTAGTGAAAAAATGATAGCACTTTCCAGACTTCAAAATCAATTAATAAAAAAATGGAAAATTTTAATGTAAAGGTAATCTCACAGTTCCAAAGTGGTTTTCAAAAACGATCTCCAACGTTTCGGTCCTCAGCGGGACCTTTGTCAAGGAATGTACAGTCTAGTCAGCAGTGTCAGCATCACAACAAGCGTCAATATGGCAGGAAACTGGAGACAGAGATATTGCCTCACCGGCCCCTGCTAAATACCCTTCAAAAAAGCGCAAAAAAGCACAGAACACGCCCCCATCACGGACGGGAGCCGTGTGGAAAGCACTGGTGGAACGCAGACGCGTCACTTCCGCCGGAAGTGGGCTCCATCCCTAGGTAACAATAGGATCACGGGCACAACCTGCGAGTGGACCGCATGTATTACCGGAAGTGAGCAATCTACATGGTGATCGAGGTAAATAACAGGTTCAATGTTCGCGGACGTCACTTCTGCTAACTCCGGTGGCACGGCACCGGGCCACTGTGGCTAGTAGCACACAGTGGAAGACATAATCAGTCAAATTAGGAGGCGGACACATGTCAACACAAGCAGTGCGTCCCACCGGTCGGAGGAATCCTGCCCCCGTTGCCACAGCGATACCAGCAAAACACTAGCAAAAACTTAAACAAATAAAGATACAGTTATGGTATGGCAGAGGCCGGTGAAGCTACTCAAATGGGAAACACATACACCATAAAGTAAATAAGGTAATATTATAGATCAATAGTATAGACCAGTATAAACAATACAAATAGTGAATCCAGTGTGATAACTTATAATTCTGTTATTCCTCTTGTTATAATCAGCAGTATTGTGGGCTATGCAAACGTATAGGGTAAAGACATACAGTATATGAAAAAAATAAAATAAATACAGTTATTTCAAAAAAATCGACAGAGGGTTGTTTTCATTCATACCCCTCGGGGCTCTTGTATCAAGTTTATATATCCACAGGCTCTCTCTCTTCCTGAGTAAGAGGGCACGATCACCACCCCTGAGGGATTGGGGGATCCAATCAATCAATTTGGACCTTAAGTCAGAAACCTGATGTCTTAATGCCATAAAGTGTCTGGCCACTGGTAGTGTTGCTGTCCCCGTAGCAATCGCTTGATGTATCGATGTCCTGTGGTTTGCCATGCGGTCCCGAAAGCATCTCGTAGTCATGCCTACATAGTATAGTCCGCAAGGGCAAGTCAGAATATAGATCAAATGATCCATAGCACAGTGAAGCCTGTATTTAATGGCTATAGGTCGACCAGAATGTGGGTGTGGAAAGAATGGGCCAGTCAACATGGCCCTACAAGTGGTACAACCAGTGCACTTGAAGCATCCAGGGCGTCTTTCATGTAGCCATGTAGTACTCTGTGTCCCCTCATCACTGGCCATGGGTCTCAACAGAAGCTGTTTTAGATTTGTTGATCTTCGGTAAGCCATCATAGGAGAACTTCTTTTCAACTTTAAGCGATCGTCTGTGGCTAGAATTGGCAAATTCCTACGTATGCTTCCCTTAAGTCTATTCGAGAAGTTGTCATATGTAGTGGTGAACACCATCCGCTCCGGTGTGTGTGTGGTCTGTGTGACAGTTGTGCTGGAACCAAATTTGTTCCTAGCCTTCGTTACGCATCTGAGTACATTCTTTTTCCCGTAGCCCCGTTCCAGGAACGGGGCTACGGGAAAAAGAATGTACTCAGGACATCGATACATCAAGCGATTGCTACGGGGACAGCAACACTACCAGTGGCCAGACACTTTATGGCATTAAGACATCAGGTTTCTGACTTAAGGTCCAAATTGATTGATTGGATCCCCCCACCCCACAGGGGTGGTGATCGTGCCCTCTTACTAAGGAAGAGAGAGAGCCTATGGATATATAAACTTGATACAACAGCCCCGAGGGGTATGAATGAAAACAACCCTCTGTCGATTTTTTTGAAATAACTGTATTTATTTTATTTTTTTCATATACTGTATGTCTTTACCCTATACGTTTGCATAGCCCACAATACTGCTGATAATAACAACAACAGGAATAACAGAATTATAAGTTATCACACTGGATTCACTATTTGTATTGTTTATACTGGTCTATACTATTGATCTATAATATTACCTTATTTACTTTATGGTGTATGTGTTTCCCATTTGAGTAGCTTCACCGGCCTCTGCCATACCCTAACTGTATCTTTATATACAGGTTGAGTATCCCTTATCCAAAATTAAAAATCCCACATCTTTGGGCCCCCTACTGAGATAATACCTGTATCAATATAGTATATATGTAGTGTTTCATTAAAAAAACTATTGGTCTAAAATGTCTGGTGGCAGTATATAACATATTTGAGCATAGTAGATAACAAGTTTACCCGAGATTACAAATAATTTCACCTATTTGGACGATTTTGTTTTTAAATATTTACATACAAAAGGCCTATAAAATAATACTTTTTACACTCATACTATCCTATAGATTGTAAGCTTGCAAGCAGGGCCTTACTACTGTACTGTACCTCTATGTCTGTTTGTTATTACCCAGTTTGTCTTATCACTGTTGTTTCCAATTGTAAAGTGCCACGGAATATGCTGCCCTATATAAGAAACTGTAAATAAAATAAATAATATATTGAATATTTAATTATGTTTACACATATTTTCCACTAGCAAGTCAGTGGTCTATTTTACAAACAAACATACTATACAACTGACACATTACTCTGATTAGGATGTAATGTATTGTAATATATGGGGTTGTTATCTTTATTCAGTGTCTATGGAAACCTATCAACAGAAGACTAAGATCACTGATCGAATTAAACATCTTAAAAACTGGCTGCACATTTCTTACTGATTCCATAAGATTTATGATAACTTATTTTAGAGGTTCCTGTAAGGTTGGAAAAATAAATATGACCTATTAGTAAAAATGACTGTCATCAATCCTGGGCTATGTACACAAAAAGGCTTCAAGATCTTATTAGTCTTGTCAGATAGGCCAGACTCCAACTACCATCTATCTGGCATTTCCTTGAGATTGAGTCAGGCATATTTCCTACACTTTGTCCCAGAGGACTATATGGAGCCATTATTATGACAGTACTGTAGATTGTATTTAGTAGTCTGTACAGTAGAAGAAAAATGAATATGAAAAAACAATTTTTTTTACTTTCAATGAAATGTTATCAAATAACTTTTTCTTTTATTTACTTGTAGTAAAAATTGCTACAACTTATCTCTCTTAGGTTCCAAATCATGGACAGTTGGAATTTGTACAGTACACATAACATTTTGTTAAAATATATATAGATAAATCAGATTATTAAGCAATAGGAGAATATGTTAGACGTTCAAAAGTACGTGGACAGCAAACATCTCGGATATACGGTATGTGCTTGTGAACATTTCATTCCAAAACCATGGTCACCAATGTAAAGTTAATGCACCCTTTGCTGAAAAAGGTTGCAGCTACATTTTAGAACATGGCTGCTGGGGTTCACTTCTGTTCAGTCACTTTAGCATTAGTAAGTCCGGGCTCTGATACTGCTATGACCTTTCTCATAGTTGAAAAACCAGCTTATCCCAGAACGGTTCGATTACACTGAGTTCAGTATATGTGCATACTTTTTTGGTTTACCTGTAGTACGGAAATTAATATATTACTAATAGTGTACATCCAACTCTATATGAGCCCCATTATTTCATACAAAATGTATTTAATCACATGTAAATTATTGAATATACACAATCTTAATTGTTTATTTAATATAATTTTTCATATTTTTACTTCTATTAGTAACTATGCAAATGAGAAGCTTATTGGATGTTTGCACTAGAAACTTTCATGTTGGATGGGCTCAATAACAACATACTGTATTAGGAATAATATTAGTCTTGATTTGCTGTGTAACTCATAATGACTTAGATATAGGGCCTAATTCAGACCTGATTACTAGCAAGTGATTTTTGCACTGCTGCGATCAGATAGTCGCTGCCTACAGGGGGAGGATATTTTAGCTGTGCAACTGTGCGAACCAGGGACGTGGAGTCAGGGGAGGCAATGCCTCCCCTGTCATTAATGAGTAAAATAATACATAGAAGATACTTATGACACATATTCTGTGTCATAAGTATCTCCTTTATTATTCTAATCATCATCATTATAAGGTGTAAAGTGGGGTTGGGAGGCACCGATCGTGGTGCCTCCCTTTGTGAATGAGGAAAGGTATGGGAGCGGGGAGGGGGTTATGGGCAGGGCCAAGCAATGGGCAGGAGAAGCCCATTGAAATGACATAGGAAAGCGGCACCATTAGAGGTGTCGCTTTCATACAGGGACATGCTTTCAACCTATGAAAGCACGCCCCTGGGAGTTAGGCCACAGTGATTTGCCAGCAGATCCGTCACTGGATCCGCTGTCAATCACTGTGTGGGTATCGGAGGTGGAGGTGCGGGATGCGGCGGAGGTGCGGGCAGCGGGATGCGGCGGAGATGTGGGCGGCAGTGGCGGTGGGACGTGGCAGTCAGGGCCATTCTGCAGAGTTTGGCAGCGGAGCGGTACACATTTAAAAAATAGCGCCTCAGTGTCATTTTTGAAATTCAAGATGTCCACCGCGAGCCAATCATGGCTCGCTGCGTCATCGCCCTGCCCCTCCCGCTGACTTATATAAGTCAGCGCGAGGCAGCGGCTGTCAGTTCGACGGCGAAGGAGGAGCAGAGAGGAGGTCCTGAAGAGAGAAGACTCTGTGGAAGTACTGGATGGGCGGCGGCTATGCAAAAGAGCTTAACAGCCTACCAGGTGAAGATGCTGGAAACCCTGGGAAGGCGGCGGCCATGCAAAAGAGCTTAAAGGCCGCCGCTTCCCAGGTGAAGACGCCAGAGGAAGATGCCGGAAGCCCTGGGGAGGTGGCGCCCCCTCCAAGTGAAGACGCTGGAAGCCCTGGGAAGGCGGCGGCCTTTAAGCTCTTTAGCGTAATAAAACTTTTTGAAAGTGTTTTTTCTTATATATTTCCTTTACAGGTGGACTACAGGTGCCAGCGGGCCCTTTATGTCTGGGCATGCTGGCACTTGTGGTTCTCCAAGTGCCAGCATGCTGGGGCAGGCTTGCTGGGACCTGTAGGCCACCTGTAAAGAACAATATTAGCATACAATGAACCCCGCACCCACGGCCACCAGGGGTGCGGGGCATAGCACTGGGCTTTCAGCCCAGTGCTGGTTGTTGCTCGGGAGGGGGACCCCATTTTAATTTTGGGGGGCCCCCACTTTCTGAGGAATTCCAGCCCTGGGCTGACTGGCTCGGCGGGGGACTTTAATGGCATGGCAGGGGGACCCATTACCCTGGCTGATTCTGCCTGGTGCTGGTTTTAGTGGTGTGTGGGGGGACTACATTCCCCCCCCCCCCTCAATGGGGTGGGGGTGTTTAAATGCCAGTGCCTCCCCAACCAGTGAGCTCACCGCACGTCACTGGTGCGAACGCATGTGTAGCAAGGCTGTACAAACAGATTTTGTGGAGTCTCTCTGCACAGCCCAGGACCTACTCAGCCGCTGCGATCACATCAGCCTGTCCGGGACCGTAATTGACATCAGGAAACATCCCTGCAAATGCATGGACACACCTGCATTTTTCCAGACACTCCCTGAAAACGGACAGTTGAAACAAACGAAATCGCACAGCAGCAATCACGTCTGAATTACCCCTATAGAAAACACTGGCTTTCAGTTCATGATACACTGGATCATGACTATGCTGATTATTTTATTAGCTTTTGTATAGATGATCAAATGACAGTGTAAATAACATTAACAGGACAAACAATATATTGTTTTGTAGCACCCCCCTTCACCTGCCAGGGAATTGGGAGAAGTGAATCCTCAGTCCTCTCCATGATGCACTTGGACTTGATGACAACATATACAATTTTAATATATAGATATATTTTTTCATAGTACAAAATATTGAAATTGTATTATATATTGATGATTCCAGGACATAATGGATTTTTAGATCTGATCTGAACTGAACTGGACTATGCATATAAAGATTCTTCCTTCTGGAGCTTATATCTGATGAAATGAGTGCTAAACAAATAATATTATAAAATGTATTGTTTTCCATAATGTTCTCATTTACCCACCAGGGATGAATTAAGAGAGGAGCGGGCCTGTGTGCAGTCTCCATCTGGGCCCCCTCCTCTGTAGCAAGTCATGGCAGTGGTAGTGACAGTGACTCTGAGCAGTAGGTGGTGCGCAGGTCTCCAGAAAAATGATGTGGAGCTGCACATGTGCAGTAGGGAAAATCTCCAGGAAAATGGCCACCACATCAATCTTCACTCCTGCATATTTGCAAAACAGTAGGAAAATGGGCTCCACGTAATTTCCCTGTAGACCTGTGCACCACCCACTGCTCAGAGTCACTGCCACTGTTGCAGGACTCCGGGGAGGTAAGTATTGAAAAATTGAGTCCTGTGTGTGCGCCTCTCTGGAACCAGGGGCACTCATTATATATATGCCATTGCCTAACTGCAGTGTGGGAAAGACTGAGTCCACAGTCTTCTCCACGCTGTACTTACGCACAATAGCGATATGGTGACAAACTGATATACATATATCCCATCTTAATATAAACATGTAAAATGTATAATACATTGTGGAATAGTCTAGTTTTGATGTTACAGTAAGTATATCTATTCCCATAAAATATCCTGTATACCATATATTTTGTAAAATATTAGTATTTTGTGAAAACTGATTTGTATGTTATGAAATATCAATAAAAGGAGCGGGCGTTAGTGTGCTGACTGTTGATTCCTTATGCTTATTGTGAATTTTAAGATATGTTATATGTTTTTTAAACATTTATTTTATCATTTAAGTCACTACATATTTGCTTTGTGGATAATATTGGGGAGTGGCGTGGCCGCACAATAGTACCTCCAATTCTAATTATAGAGCCCCTTATTTACATTATACCACACAGCAATGCCCCGTTACTTTTTAACTTTTTATTTTATTTACTATACTACACCTCATAAACACTCTGTAACAAATGGTTTTCTGACATTTCAATATAATAATTTTTGATAAAGTGTCCTTACGTTGAACTTAGTACAGTTCCATTCATGAGCGTTGCATTATAGTGATACTTTAGATAGTCCCCCTTCTTGCTCAATACAGTGCAATTGCTGGGCTTAAACTGTGACATGATGCTGACAGAATCACATGGGTTCTTGAAATCAATGATATAGATATAAAACACCAATACGGCAGATCCTGGAATCTTTCCTGTCCCTTCTTCACCACACTATGGACCCTATTCAGTAAGGATTGCAAATTCTGATTTTTAGAAGAATTTGCAATCCTTTTGCTTGCATGCTGGGGGCCGCCCATAGCAGGGTAAGGCCGACCAGCATGCTAACCGGTGCCCCTTCCTCTGTGACAACGCTGAAATTGTGGTCGCTCTGCAATTTCAGCATGATCGCAGAAATTGTGGATGCCTCCTGCAGGTGCAGCCTGGCTGCGATGGCAGGAGGGCCACCACCATCGTTGTGATTGGAGCAGCTGTGTGTGATGTCACACAGCCGCCACTATCACGTCACGCTTCCGTTTCCCTGATGCCTGCGACACTCTGTCTCCGCCTAGGAAATGGAGCGTTGCCGCCCCCCTCCTGCCCTGTAAATGCAGGCGCATGCACTGCACAGGTTGGGCCCTGTGCATGCACCCGCATCATCATTGTATTTTTTGCGGTTGAATCGCGAGTTGCGATCCAACCTGAATAAACTCCTATGTACACGGTATTAGTGACAGAGCAGAAAAGAGAGTATCTGGCGATGGCTGCAGCTGTCTGTCTCCCCGTTTCCTGCTCACACTGCAGCAATTAAGTTAAAGGTGATGTGTCATGTGGTGTGGAAGAGAGCTTAGTGTGTGGGCACCAGGCAGCTGCAGCTTATGGGAACAGGCGCCCCGAGAACCGGGCGTTGGTGAGGCAGGGTGCTGTGGGGCTCAGGCATCTCTATGTACTATGTAGCACAGACTGTTCTACATACATTACAGTGAGCAGCATAGTACATAGGCCATTGAGGGTGAATGCTGACTATTCTCTGACCACAGGATGCATGCGCTGTGTGCTGAGCACCATCCGCACCACCTTAGTTATGGCCCTGAATACTGTATTCAATCCACAACAGACAAATTTCCACATATGTTGATTAGATCTAACAACATTGGAGGGGACCATCAGCTTAGGCATTCCTTGGTAATAGCACAATAATATCGCTGGGCCTATTGGCAACCCTTATATGGAGGTTTGACACACTGTAAAAGCAAATAACGACCCTATTTGCAGACGTTTTTTTTTTCAAGCTTGCTTCATTTTTGAGTCCTTGGTAGCATAAACTACTGAATACCAATTTAAATGCATCCATATATAAATGATCCCCTTAGGTCTTCATTGACAAATGGATGATTATTAGTATGTTATTATTCAGATCTTTTATTTAGAAAACACTGCTATAGTCTGCATGCTTTACATGGTATAATAATAACGGTCTATGGCCTGGTGAGTGATATGAGTGCATACAGTATTTTTAAAAAGGTATCTTTACAGGTAATCTGTTTTTCAATTAAGTTAATCAGAACTTCAGAGCATAATGTTTTTTTGTAAAGGCATATTTTTTGTAAAGGCATATTAACTTTATGACAAGACTCTGTATCAGGTTAACGACCTATGGATGGCAGCGGAGCATTTAACTGTATTCACAGCAAGGAGAGTACCGGATATTTGTATATATTAAATTTTTTTTATCAAATTGCCAATATTTTGATTGTTATATAGTAAAATGCACAGCCTATTCCTGGTGGCCGTTGTGTTCATGTATAAATAATACATATTGTGTTATATCCTTGCAGGAAAACTAATATTAATGCCCTGTAACCTAGTCCTAAAGATTTCCACCCCTTTCCATCATTGTATCTTGTAAGTTGTAACTAAACTGTACAGTGATGAAATCTCTCTATACAAGGCATATTCATTTAATTTGATACTGTAGCCCAGTCTAGTCTTGACCCATATCCTCACAACACTATTTAATTTATACTAACCAGTCCCTATTGTTTCCTGAAATAGGATACATAGGGAGATATTTCACTCCCAGTAGGTTTAATGTATGTCAGATTTAACTTTATTAGTGGAAATGAAAAATGTTGATATTTCCCAGTGGACAAGGACATAGGGATCAAAGGCATTTACAAGGATGATCAGCTTAACTAAACAAATTGCAGTGAAACCACCACATATGATCTTTAACACATTTAAAAAATTCCCAAGTGTTGACTTTTGGCTTTCATTTGCTCATTACTACAGCTGTGCTTCCACCTGGTATTCTGCTTACAAGAAGCCAGAAATCTATTCATGATTAAGGCCACAAAGACAATTTTTCGATCTCCTAAAATAAATCCCTTATTTACAATAAATAGTAAAGTGCCTTTTTTAGTGCAATTTAATTGATAACTTATGGTAATTTATTGAGTCATAATAATTTTATTGCTATGCTCATTATCCAATGCATTTTCCAAATGAAATAAAATAAACCGTATGCTGTAGAGATTTAAAGTTTGGTATGTAAAGCACTGCAGCATCCACGTAGCGGGATGGGGGGGTTCAGAGTGATCACAGCGCCCCCATCCATCCAGCGCCCGGGTCACATGCCCCCCCTAGCCCCCCTAGTTGCGGGCCTGGTAAGGATAATAGGCTTCTTTATTGTTATGCCCCACATTGTAATTTAACTAAATATAAAAACCAGTGGTGTAGCCAAGAGGGATTATTTGGCTACATGATTTAATACGGCAAGAAAGCATTTATTAGTGCGCCATCATTATAATGAATCTTAAATTATAAAATGATGACATACAGTATTATGCACTTGAAATTGGGAGGGTCATAACAGAGACACATTCACCTAAATTTACTATATGGTGCTGTTCAAACTTCAAAGCTGACCCGTCTGCAGCGGTTTTGGCTGGTGGATTTAAAAGAACAATTATGTTCAATACAAAACCAGACATGTTTTCTATTGAATATAATTGCCCCTTTTAATCCAGCCAATGAAACTGCTGCAACACGGTGGCTTTGAAAAACGCTACATAATAAATGTAACCCATTATGTATAATGGCATAAAACAGAGGTAAAGATGGCCCTGTTCAAATTAGAGATGAGCGGATTCGGTTTTACTCGGTTTTACTCGGTTCTCAAAACCGAATCTTATTGGCTCACGGATGTCACGTGTTTTGGATAGCCAATAAGATTCGGTTTTGAGAACCGAGTAAAACCGAGTAAAACCGAATCCGCTCATCTCTAGTTCAAATGAGCATACCATCTTAAGGGTAAAGGAACAATTAATATATGAAGTAGCAATATATATGAAGTAGCAAAACAACAATTGTCACTGTTAGTAGGGAAAATTTATTCGACAACTGCACATGGTGAGATCCTTGCTATGCCCGATTTTCACTTTGCGATTTCCCCTGAACTCCCCGGAGCCCAGCACCACCGATTTTGACTAACTTTTCTTGAGATATGGACTATGGCCCTCATTCAGAGTTGATCGCTCGCTAGCTGCTTTTAGCAGCAGTGCACACGCTAGGCCGCCGCTCTCTGGGAGTGTATCTTAACTTAGCAGAAGTGTGAACGATAGGTTAGCAGAACTGCTCGTAAACATTTTCATGCAGTTTCTGAGCAGCTCAAAACCTACTCCTACCTTGCGATCCCTTCACTCAGTTTAGTTCCTGCTTTGACGTCACAAACACGCCCTGCGTTCGGCCAGCCACTCCCCCGTTTCCCCAGACATGCCTGCGTTTTTACCTGTCACGCTTGCGTTTTTTAGCACACTCCCTGAAAACGGCCAGTTACCACCCAGAAACACCCACTTCCTGTCAATCACTCACCGATCAACAGAGCGACAGAAAAGTGTCGCTCGACAGAAATGCCGCAGAAATGCCGCTTTTTCACCTAATCGCCGCACTGCGACCGAAAGCAGCTAGCGATCAACTCGGATGAGGGCCTATGTGTGCTTATGATAGTACACCGATCTAGCAAGGATTGACTTGCCTGCACAGTCTATCTTTTCTTGCGATACCGACCTGGCGAGACCGCGCATCGTGATCGAATCGGGATCGCAAGTGGCATAACACCTTGCGATTTGCAGTAACTTTTCTTGCGATTTTGACTATATAGTCAAAATTGAAAGAAAAAATCTCACCGTGTGTACACACCAAAAGCTCATCTCCCTACAGTGTATGGTTAGTTATTGTGGGCTGACTCCTCCTCTAGGACCAGCCCTGTGCCCTTCTCACTTTCCACTTCATATGTTTCTACCCCCATCAGTTGTACCTTCATCCTTTCTCTCCCCCCCCCCCCAGTCCCCAAACTTACTTTCACTGTGGCACCCCCAGACCCCTCCTCCCCATCTCACACCAGTTTCAGGTGAGACTGTACCCTGTAAAGTGTCATTACCCTCCATGTACAACCTCAGCTAAGGTGTGAACCATGAGTGGACCCTGTTTCTACCATTAGGCCGCTTTAGGCGACTGCCTAGGGGCGCAAGACCCTGGAGGGCGACCATGATTTCTTCTAGCAAAAAGTGAAGGCTGTCTCTGTATGCAGCCTCCTCTTTTTACACTGCACTGACTGCAGCTGTGTGTCTAATCATGTTCAGTCACCACTATCAGGCTGTATGACACAGTGCCTCAGCGCTTCCTCAATGCTGACATGTGTAACATCAAATCATGTTAAGGCACATAGGAGGCAGATGTAACTATGGCCCCCGAGGGGTGCCCCCACGGCCATTCCTGATAGCCCTGATGCACCTCCTCCAGGACCCTGGATCCCGGCTCTCCAGCAGCAAGCAGCACCTGACTACTTGTCTGTACCTGCAGCTTCGCTGTAATGCTGCAGCCATCTGTAAGAGGAATCCTGCCAATAACGAGGAAAAAACTAGGAAACAACTAAAAATAACCCATGGGGGTTCTGCGGGACCACATACAGTACAGATCTTACAGTCCGATGGGTGGTTTGCACTTGTAAACATCATAATAAGGAAAGCACAGGTGCTGGGGCACAATACAGTACATATGGAGGAAGGGACTGGCCCACGGTTCCGGTATGAAAGATAGATAGTGTCTAGTTAGACCAGGCCTGGCCAACCTGTGGCTCTCCAGCTGTTGTAAAACTACAAGTCCCATCATGCTTTGCCACAGTTTTGCTATTAGGGAATGCTAAAACTGTGGCACGTCATGCTGGGATGTGTAGTTTCACAACATCTGGAGAGCCACAGGTTGGCCAGGCCTGAGTTAGACAGTCAATAGATAGACACCATATGTTAGATGGACATTAGGTCGACAGGGTCAAAAGGTCGACAGGGTCAAAAGGTCGACATGGAAAAGGTCGACAGGTCAAAAGGTCGACAGCTCAAAAGGTCGACAGGGTCAAAAGGTCGACATGGAAAAGGTCGACAGGTCAAAAGGTCGACAGGTCAAAAGGTCGACAGGGTCAAAAGGTCGACATGGAAAAGGTCAACATGGAAAAGGTAGACACCATGTTTTTTGCATTTTTCTGGTTTGTGTGGATAGTTTTGTCATCTGGGACCCCCAGTTGTAGAAAGGCATACCCTCGCGGGGCTCGCTTCGCTCGCCACGCTTCGGGCACGGTGGCTCGCTGCGCTTGCCACAAGGTTTATAACCAACTCTATGCCGACATGGATAGAGAAAGTATGAAATAATCCAAAAACATGTTACATTTAAAAAAAAACATTTGTCTATCTTTTTTATGTCGACCATTTTCATGTCGACCTTTTGACCCTGTCGACCTTTTGACCTGTCGACCTTTTCAATGTCGATCTTTTGACCATGTCGACCTTTTGACTTGTCGACCTTTTGACCTGTCGACCTTTTCCATGTCGACCTTTTGACCCTGTCGACCTTTTGACCCTGTCGACCTAATGTCCATCTAACATATGGTGTCTATCTATTGACTGTCTAACTAGACACTGTCTATCTATCAAATGGATAGGCATCTCTATGCCATAAAACATTATGCATCCATATAATTATCACTTGAGCACAGAGGATTAAAGGCTCCTTTGTGTTACACACCCTGTTATATTGCTGCAGAGCCCTACACCCAGCTCACACTGCAGCACACTTCCAGGTCACACTGGAAAATGTTGCATTGTTGAAGTCCACGTTTCAGCGCAGTTTTATAAGGCGCTTTCATCAGGAAAAATCTCTTAATAAGGTGTTTAATAAAATGGCGTTGAAACATTGATTTCAACAATGTGACTTTGAGCCTTATTATAGACCGGAGTGCCGCTGATACCTCTGTGCATATTTGCTTCTAACATACTGTACAACTACATGCTGTGAAGGGCACCTGGGACAGTAATCTCTTTGCTGCTTGGTTAGATCAATCAGAGTGCTGGACTTTCTCTCTAATCTATCTACATATACAGGAAACCACCGCACTCACTATACCCATGAATGGGGTACACACCTGTACTCACCACCCCCATGCCAGGGTGCAGTGTCCTGTGACCACATTGCTTAAAATAAGAATTTACTTACCGATAATTCTATTTCTCGGAGTCCGTAGTGGATGCTGGGGTTCCTGAAAGGACCATGGGGGATAGCGGCTCCGCAGGAGACAGGGCACAAAAAGTAAAGCTTTAGGATCAGGTGGTGTGCACTGGCTCCTCCCCCTATGACCCTCCTCCAAGCCTCAGTTAGGATACTGTGCCCGGACGAGCGTACACAATAAGGAAGGATTTTGAATCCCGGGTAAGACTCATACCAGCCACACCAATCACACTGTACAACCTGTGATCTGAACCCAGTTAACAGTATGATAACAGCGGAGCCTCTGAAAAGATGGCTCACAACAATAATAACCCGATTTTTGTAACTATGTACAAGTATTGCAGATAATCCGCACTTGGGATGGGCGCCCAGCATCCACTACGGACTCCGAGAAATAGAATTATCGGTAAGTAAATTCTTATTTTCTCTATCGTCCTAGTGGATGCTGGGGTTCCTGAAAGGACCATGGGGATAATACCAAAGCTCCCAAATGGGCGGGAGAGTGCGGATGACTCTGCAGCACCGAATGAGAGAACTCCAGGTCCTCCTTAGCCAGGGTATCAAATTTGTAGGATTTTACCAACGTGTTTGCCCCTGACTAAATAGCCGCTCGGCAAAGTTGTAAAGCCGAGACCCCTCGGGCAGCCGCCCAAGATAAGCCCACCTTCCTTGTGGAATGGGCATTTACATATTTTGGCTGTGGCAGGCCTGCCACAGAATGTGCAAGCTGAATTGTATTACACATCCAACTAGCAATAGTCTGCTTAGAAGCAAGAGCACCCAGTTTGTTGGGTGCATACAGGATAACAGCAAGTCAGTTTTCCTGACTCCTGCCGTCCTGGAACCTATATTTACAGGGCCCTGACAACATCTAGCAACCTGGAGTCCTCCAAGTCCCTAGTAGGCGCAAGGCACCAAAATAAGCTGGTTCAGGTGAAACACTGACACCACCTTAGGGAGAGAACTGGGGACGAGTCCGCAGCTCTGCCCTGTCCAAATGGACAACCAGATATGGGCTTTTTTGAGAAAAAAAAAAAAAACACCAATTTGACACTCGCCTGGTCCAGGCCAGGGCCAAGAGCATGGTCACTTTTCATGTGAGATGCTTCAAATCCACAGATTTGACTGGTTTTAAACCAATGTGATTTGAGGAATCCCAGAACTACGTTGAGATCCCACAGTGCCACTGGAGGCACAAAAGGGGGTTGTATATGCAATACTCCCTTGACAAACTTCTGGACTCCAGGAACTGAAGCCACTTCTTTCTGGAAGAAAATCGACAGGGCCGAAATTTGAACCTTAATGGACCCCAATTTGAGGCCCATAGACACTCCTGTTTGCAGGAAATGCAGGAATCGACCGAGTTGAAATTTCTTCGTGGGGCCTTTCTGGCCTCACACCACGCAACATATTTTTGCCACATGTGGTGATAATGTTGTGCGGTCACCTCCTTTCTGGCTTTGACCAGGGTAGGAATGACCTCTTCCGGAATGCCTTTTTCCCTTAGGATCCGGCGTTCCACCGCCATGCCGTCAAACGCAGCTGCGGTAAGTCTTGGAACAGACATGGTACTTGCTGAAACAAGTTCCTTCTTAGCGGCAGAGGCCATAAGTCCTCTGTGAGCATCTCTTGAAGTTCCGGGTACCAAGTCCTTCTTGGCCAATCCGGAGCCATGAGTATAGTTCTTACTCCTCTACGTCTTATAAGTCTCAGTACCTTAGGTATGAGAAGCAGAGGATGGAACACATACACCGACTGGTACATCCATGGTGTTACCAGAACGTCCACAGCTATTGCCTGAGGGTCTCTTAACCTGGCGCAATACCTGTCCCGTTTTTTGTTCAGACGGGACGCCATCATGTCCACCTTTGGTATTTCCCAACGGTTTACAATCATGTGGAAAACTTCCCGATGAAGTTTCCACTCTGCCGGGTGGAGGTCGTGCCTGCTGAGGAAGTTTGCTTCCCAGTTTCCATTCCCGGAATGAAACACTGCTGACAGTGCTATCACATGATTTTCCGCCCAGCGAAAAGTCCTTGCAGTTTTTGCCATTGCCCTCCTGCTTCTTGTGCCGCCCTGTCTATTTACGTGGGCGACTGCCGTGATGTTTTTCCCACTGGATCAATACTGGCTGACCTTGAAGCAGAGGTCTTGCTAAGCTTAGAGTATTATAAATTTACCCTTAAGCTCCAGTATATTTATGTGGAGAAAAGTCTCCAGACTTGATCACACTCCCTGGAAATTTTTTCCTTGTGTGACTGCTCCCCAGCCTCTCGGGCTGGCCTCCGTGGTCACCAGCATCCAATCCTGAATGCCGAATCTGCGGCCCTCTAGAAGATGAGCACTCTGTAACCACCACAGGAGAGACACCCTTGTCCTTGGATATAGGGTTATCCGCTGATGCATCTGAAGATGCGATCCGGACCATTTGTCCAGCAGATCCCACTGAAAAATTCTTGCGTGAAATCTGCCGAATGGAATTGCTTCGTAGGAAGTCACCATCTTTACCAGGACCCTTGTGCAATGATGCACTGATTTTAGGAGGTTCCTGACTAGCTCGGATAACTCCCTGGCTTTCTCTTCCGGGAGAAACACCTTTTTCTGGACTGTGTCCAGAATCATCCCTAGGCACAGCAGACTTGTCGTCGGGATCAGCTGCGATTTTGGAATATTTAGAATCCACCCGTGCTGTTGTAGCAGTATCCGAGATAGTGCTACTCCGACCTCCAACTGTTCCCTGGACTTTGCCCTTATCAGGAGATCGTCCAAGTAAGGGATAATTAAGACGCCTTTTCTTCGAAGAAGAGTCATAATTTCGGCCATTACCTTGGTAAAGACCCGGGGTGCCGTGGACAATCCAAACGGCAGCGTCTGAAACTGATAGTGACAGTTCTGTACCACGAACCTGAGGTACCCTTAGTGAGAAGGGCAAATTTTGGACATGGAGGTAAGCATCCCTGATGTCTCGGGACACTATATAGTCCCCTTCTTCCTGGTTCGTTATCACTGCTCTGAGTGACTCCATCTTGATTTGAACCTTTGTAAGTGTTCAAATTTTTTTAGATTTAGAATAGGTCTCACCTAGCCTTCTGGCTTCAGTACCACAATATAATGTGGAATAATACCCCTTTTCTTGTTGTAGGAGGGGTAATTTGATTATCACCTGCTGGGAATACAGCTTGTGAATTGTTTCCCATACTGCCTCCTTGTCGGAGGGAGACCTTGGTAAACCAGACTTCAGGAGCCTGCGAAGGGGAAACGTCTCGACATTCCAATCTGTACCCCTGGGATACTACATGTAGGATCCAGGGGTCCTGTACGGTCCCAGCGTCATGCTGAGAGCTTGGCAGAAGCGGTGGAACGCTTCTGTTCCTGGGAATGGGCTGCCTGCTGCAGTCTTCTTCCCTTTCCTCTATCCCTGGGCAGATATGACTCTTATAGGGACGAAAGGACTGAGGCTGAAAAGACGGTGTCTTTTTCTGCAGAGATGTGACTTAGGGTAAAAACGGTGGATTTTCCAGCAGTTGCCGTGGCCACCAGGTCCGATGGACCGACCCCAAATAACTCCTCTTCCTTTATACGGCAATACACCTTTGTGCCGTTTGGAATCTGCATCACCTGACCACTGTCGTGTCCATAAACATCTTCTGGCAGATATGGACATCGCACTTACTCTTGATGCCAGAGTGCAAATATCCCTCTGTGCATCTCGCATATATAGAAAATGCATCCTTTAAATGCTCTACAGTCAATAAAATACTGTCCCTGTCAAGGGTATCAATATTTTTAGTCAGGGAATCCGACCAAGCCACCCCAGCTCTGCACATCCAGGCTGAGGCGATCGCTGGTCGCAGTATAACACCAGTATGTGTGTATATACTTTTTATGATATTTTCCAGCCTCCTGTCAGCTGGCTCCTTGAGGACGGCCCTATCTATAGACGGTACCGCCACTTGTTTTGATAAGCGTGTGAGTGCCTTATCCACCCTAAGGGGTGTTTCCCAACGCGCCCTAACTTCTGGCGGGAAAGGGTATACCGCCCATAATTTTCTATCGGGGGGAACCCACGCATCATCACACACTTCATTTAATTTATCTGATTCAGGAAAAACTACGGTAGTTTTTTCACATCCCACATAATACCCTCTTTTGTGGTACTTGTAGTATCAGAAATATGTAACACCTCCTTCATTGCCCTTAACGTGTGGCCCTAATAAGGAATACGTTTGTTTATTCACCGTCGACACTGGATTCAGTGTCCGTGTCTGTGTCTGTGTCGACCGACTAAAGTAAACGGGCGTTTTAAAACCCCTGACGGTGTTTCTGAGACGTCTGGACCGGTACTAATTGTTTGTCGGCCGTCTCATGTCGTCAACCGACCTTGCAGCGTGTTGACATTATCACGTAATTCCCTAAATAAGCCATCCATTCCGGTGTCGACTCCCTAGAGAGTGACATCACCATTACAGGCAATTGCTCCGCCTCCTCACCAACATCGTCCTCATACATGTCGACACACACGTACCGACACACAGCACACACACAGGGAATGCTCTGATAGAGGACAGGACCCACTAGCCCTTTGGAGAGACAGAGGGAGAGTTTGCCAGCACACACCAAAAACGCTATAATTATATAGGGACAACCTTATATAAGTGTTTTCCCTTATAGCATCTTTTATATATTTCTAACGCCAAATTAGTGCCCCCCCTCTCTGTTTTAACCCTGTTTCTGTAGTGCAGTGCAGGGGAGAGCCTGGGAGCCTTCCCTCCAGCCTTTCTGTGAGGGAAAATGGCGCTGTGTGCTGAGGAGATAGGCCCCGCCCCTTTTTCGGCGGGCTCGTCTCCCGCTCTTTAATGGATTCTGGCAGGGGTTAAATATCTCCATATAGCCCCCGGAGGCTATATGTGAGGTATTTTTAGCCAAAAAAGGTTTTCATTTGCCTCCCAGGGCGCCCCCCTCCCAGCGCCCTGCACCCTCAGTGACTGCCGTGTGAAGTGTGCTGAGAGGAAATGGCGCACAGCTGCAGTGCTGTGCGCAACCTTAAGAAGACTGAGGAGTCTTCTGCCGCCGATTCTGGACCTCTTCTCGTTTCAGCATCTGCAAGGGGGCCGGCGGCGAGGCTCCGGTGACCATCCAGGCTGTACCTGTGATCGTCCCTCTGGAGCTAATGTCCAGTAGCCAAAGAAGCCAATCCATCCTGCACGCAGGTGAGTTCACTTCTTCTCCCCTAAGTCCCTCGTTGCAGTGATCCTGTTGCCAGCAGGACTCACTGTAAAATAAAAAACCTAAGCTAAACTTTTCTAAGCAGCTCTTTAGGAGAGCCACCTAGATTGCACCCTTCTCGGCCGGGCACAAAAATCTAACTGAGGCTTGGAGGAGGGTCATAGGGGGAGGAGCCAGTGCACACCACCTGATCCTAAAGCTTTACTTTTTGTGCCCTGTCTCCTGCGGAGCCGCTATCCCCCATGGTCCTTTCAGGAACCCCAGCATCCGCTAGGACGATAGAGAAATATTGTTATAGAGAGAACCCAGCACTCACCTTAGTAAGCTCACTCTTCTCAATACATCAGTACATAAATAAATAATGGGGTTTTAGTTCATGGATTGTGCACTGCATTTAAGCTTGCAGCCCAACATCAAGGACCCCATTTCACTGCACGTCCTACTCTATCACCTAGACTTTTTAAAACCTAGCTACTGCTATCAAATCAGAGTCAAATTTAAAGTATCCTACCAGGTTTAAAACTCACCTGCCGACTAACTATGGCTTTTAAAGGTAAGACAGTGACCAACACAGCTTCTAAATTACCACCTAGGAAGCAGCTGGCACAGGTTTAAAGTAAATGAGTGTCGAAGGGGTGCATAAGAAAGCTATGGGCACAGAAAGGTTAATTAAAAATGAACCAAATATATACATATACAGGAAACCACCGCACTCACAATATCCATTGCACTGTGACCGCATTGCTTAAATAATATTATACAGAGCCCAGCACTCACCTTAGTAAGCTCGCTCATCTCATTACATCAGTGCACAAATACATTATATATATATATATATATATATTAGTGATGAGCGGGTTCGGTTTTACTCGGTTTTACTCGGTACTCAAAACGCCATCTTATTGGCTATCCAAAACACGTGACATCCGTGAGCCAATAAGATGCCGTTTTGAGAACCGAGTAGAACGGAGTAAAACCGAACCCGCTCATCACATATATATATATATATATATATATATATATATATATATATATATATATACTCTGTATATACATACCTACAGACAGGATCCATTCAAGGGGGGTCATTCCGAGATGATTGCTCGCTGCCATTTTTTGCAGCGCAGCGAACAGGTTACTACTGTGCATGCACCGCAATGCGCACACGCATCGTATGGGTACAAAGCGGATCATTGCTGAGCGATGGATTTAATGAAGAATCCATTCGCACAGCGGATCACAAGGAGATTGACAGGAAGAAGGCGTTAGTGGGTGTCAACTGACCGTTTTCTGGGAGTGTTTGGAAAAACATATGCGTGTCCAAGCATTTGCAGGGTGGGTGTCTGGCGTCAATTCCGGGACCAAAAAGACTGAAGTGATCGCAAGGGCTGAGTAAGTCCAGAGCTACTCAGTAACTGCAAAAAACTTTTTTGTCACGCTCGGCTGAACACGCGTTCACACACTTGCAAAGCAAAAATACACTCCCCTGTGGGCGGCGACTATGCGTTTGCACGGCTGCAAAAAGTAGCTAGCGAGCGATCAACTCAGAATGAGGGCCAAGATCCTGATGGTCGTGATCCCGGCAGTGGAAATACTTTACCGATGCCTGGATCCTGATACTACTTGGAAAGCCGATACAGGCATCCCGCATAGGGTCACCTGCCTGGTATCGGATTTATAATGCTCCTGATGAAGGGTTGGGGTGTTCCACACGGAAACGCGTTGAGACGACGTTAACGTGACAATACCTTTGGACACCATCTGTTTTGGCACTTTATCTGGACCAGCTTTAAACTCCTGAGAGACTCATCTTAATCCCATATCATACCAGGTTACCTTTACAAAGCGGGACACGTCTGTAAATAGACTGTATGGACTGCATACCTCTGACTGGGTAAACTATATCTAAAATTGCTGGGTATAATTCCAGATTTGAACTTTGCCAGATTGCAATCTAACTGAATGTGCCTATTTGCTCCAAAGGATTGAGAATCATTAATATCCTCTACATTTAAGTGAGGAACCAGGACTGTGTTGTTTTAATATAGACCGGTCTTAATAACTGCAGAGACTGCCAATAGAAAGATTTCTTATGTGGCCGTTTTAGTACATTATATAGCCCTGCTTTTTTTTATTACGTTATTAATTTAAACAAATTATAAATTGTTTTAATTAAACAGCAGTATACACATATTCATTCCATCTCGATAACCCCGAGCACTACCTTTTCTTGTGAATATTGTTTATCTATATAAGGAGCTTTATTATTATTATTACATTTTATTTCTAAGGTGCCACTAGTGTTTCGCAGTGCCATACAAAGGACAGTACAGGGAGACAAAATTTAGCATTGCAGTAAATAAATAACAAAAATAGAGTACAAGTAACAAAGAACACCACAATTCTCAAGACATAATACAGCTAAGATGTAAGTAGCGAGGGAGTAACCATCGTACTACATGGGGCTGGCGGCCATAGATAGAGATGAGCCTTTACCAGCAGGAGAAAAAATGGGTAAATATGGTCGCTGAGTAGGAGAGAGCTGCGAGTGAAATGTGTCGAGAAGAGGGCTTTGACAACAAGAGTAAAGAGGGCCCTGTTCTGAAGAGCTAACAATCTAGTGGGAAGGGGCGACAGACAGATGACATGATGTGCAAGCAAGCGAGAGGTAGCCTGATGGCAGTATGTAAGCAAAGCAGAGATGTTCAAGGCATGAGGCAGGGGGATGGAGGAGCAGCCTCAGGATTAGCTTATGCATTGGAAGGGTATGCTTTGATACAATGTCGGACTGGGACATGAAGGGCCCACCGGGGGAATGCAACGGTAGGGGCCCAAATTTTGGGGTGTGACCAGTATCCAGAGGGGGTGTGGCCAGCCGCAACAGAGGCTTGGCTAACCATTAGAAAGTGCATAGTCTGTGCCCCTTAATAAATATATACAGTAAATGCTGTGAGTGCATGCACGATAATGTACCACATGAATAACTGCAATGCACTATTGGGGTAATTCTGAGTTGATCGTAGCAGGAACTTTGTTAGCAGTTGGGCAAAACCATGTGCACTGCAGGGGAGGCAGATATAACATTTGCAGAGAGAGTTAGATTTGGGTGGGTTATTTTGTTTCTGTGCAGGGTAAAAACTGGCTGCTTTATTTTTACACTGCAATTTAGATTGCAGATTGAACACACCACATCCAAATCTAACTCTCTCTGCACATGTTATATCTGCCTCCCCTGTAGTGCACATGGTTTTGCCCAACTGCTAACAAAGTTCCTGCTGCGATCAACTCAGAATTACCCCATTCAGAAAATACACCATAGTAATGGGCAGTATAAGGTAACAATTATAATGTATAATTCAAGTGCACAGTCTGAAACTTGATCCCTAGAGGAGGAGGTGGAGCCCCCAGGCAGTGGGGCACACCGGTGGTTTCCCCTGTACCCATGTGGTCCAGTCCAACCCTGCTTTGATGAATAGGTGATTTTTTTAGTGCCCGCTTGAAGCTTTGCAAGGTCGGGGAGAGTCTAATAGAGCGGGGGAGTGTGTTCCACTGGAAGGGTGCAGCACAGGGAAAATCTTGAACTCGAGCATGGGAAGCAGTGACCAGGGCAGAGGAGAGGTGATGGTCACTGGCCGACTGTAGGGGAGTGGGAGGGAGTATGAAGGGAGAGGAGGTTGGAGATGTATGGAGCAGTGGAATTAGAGATGGCCTCTTGTATGTGAGGTTGAGAAGTTTGAAGAGGATTCTGTAGGGGAATGAAAGCCAGTGTAGATTTTGTCGAAGGGGAGTGGCAGATGTGGAGTGGCGGGAGAGGAAGATAAGCCTAGCTGCGGAGTTGAGGACAGAATGGAGTGGAGCAAGATGGGAGCAAGTGAGGCCAGTGAGATCATTGCAGTAGTCGAGTTGACCAGTGAGATGTGAAATGACCAGTGAGTGGATGATAAGTACACACTCCTTTAGTGGCAGCAGGTTGTTGCGCCGTGACCCCCTTTTGTACATACAGTACTGAATAACTACCAAACAAACTTTTTTAATTCCTTCTACAGTGGAAATCAAATATTGTTCAGGAAGTTCTTCCTAACTGTTGCAGAAGTTCCCACCAATGTGTTTAAGGCTTATTCTTTATTTATTGATTGATTAACAGTTATTTATTCAGTGCAAACATATTCCGCAGCACTTTACAGAGAGTATTTGAAACATTCACATCAGTCCCTCCCAGTGGAACTTACCATCTATGTTCCCTATCACATTGACACACACATACATCCTAGGATTCATCTTTCTCAGAAGCCAATTATCTAACTAGTATGTTTTTGCAGGAAACAGGAGCGACCAGAGGAAACCCATTCAAACATGGGGAAATGTACAAACTCTACACATATACACCATGACCAGGATTTTAATGCATGACCTCAGTGCTTTGAGGCAGTAATGCTAACCAGTCATAAAACTATCTGTGCTGTCAAAAGGTTTGATAAAGGGCTGGATGATGCCTGAAATGTTGCTGTTACACTGGCTATTTTACAATAAAACACTGGGGGTTTTCTCAGTGTCAGACTTGGGCATAAAGGGCCCACCGGGGGAATGCACTGCTAGGGACCCATGTATAGGGATATGGCAGTCTCCAGAAGGGGTGTGGCCAGCCACCACAAAGGTTTGACTAACCATTAGAGTGCATGGTCTTAGCCAAATGCTGCTAGTGCATGCATGATAATGTACCAGATTAATAACAGCAATGCACTGTAGAAAATAGACCATAGCCCTGTGCAGTATAAGGCAACATATGTATAATGTATAATTCAAGTGCACAGTCTGTAATCTGATCCGGTGGAGGTGGGTCCCCAGGCAGTGGGGCCCACCAGGGGTTTCCCCTGTACCCATTTGGGCCAGTCCAACCCTGGGATTTCAGAAACCTGGAGTGCCAAGCCTTTTCAAGATAATATTATTTTCTTCTCTGGAAAGAAAAACTGTATGTGAGCATGAGCAATGATTGGCTGGTTGAGTGTACTCTACCTGTGTGCAATAGGGCGAGATGTACTATCCTTCACCCCCGCGTTAAGTGCCGTTTTCTCTCCGTTCACACTCACCGCTCCGCTGCCCGCCGCTTCCCCTTAACTACTCCGTCTGCTTTCTTATTTCCCTCTCCCTCCTCTTCACGGCCACGGAGTTCTCCTCTCGCAGCGCTACCCATGGCAGTTGGTGCATGCGCAAGGCCGGAAGCTGCAACTGCGGCGCAGGAAGCCTTCAGGATCTATCCAGAAAGGCTATGTGCACATGCCCGGAAAAAAAGGGAGTGGTGAGCATGTGCCAACCGCAAGGAGGAGCGTTGCGATATTAGAACTCCGTGGCCGCTGCGGTGAAGAGGAGAGAGAGGGAAATAAGAAAGCAGACGGGGCAGTTAAGGAGAAGTGGCGGGCAGCGGAGTGGTTAGTGTGAACGGAGAGAAAACGGCACTTAACGTGGGGCCGAAGGATATTACATCCCGCCAATAGTCATCTCTAATCACTGCTCACCTGTTTTCTACTGTAACTCCAGCATCAATCCCCAAGTAGTTTTACTGCTTGTAAATCGAACAGTTGCATGTCATTTATGTGTCTGGTTTTCAATGTTTAAAGTCTTTCTCCATGAGTACAAGAGTTTTATTTGTTAATTAATAAGTTTAGTGGTTTTTAAACAGAGTTCTAACATACTGTATATCAGTAGCAATAATAATGGGCTAAACAACATATACGGGAAGTGCTATCTCCCATAAAACTGCCACCCACCTCTTTGTCAGCATTCCTGAACAGTAAGAAGTGCTGACATAGAGGAGTGAGGCTTGCTATGGAGTAATTCAGCTGTGCCCACTCACCTCTACGCGCCAGCCTTTCTGATCTGTGCCAGCACTTCTTGGTGTTTGGGAAAGCTGACAAAAGCTGGGATATTGCTGCACACATATCCTGTTTACCTACAGCAGTGATAGGTATGATTTATATTTATTATAAAACTGCTTAAAATAAGAAAACTGTTCAAAAAATGCATAAAACCTCTATTAACATTCTGAATAGTCTCTTTTTGGTCATTTTAATAATAAGTTAGAAAATCGACATACTATTAGAGATGAGCGCCTGAAATTTTTCGGGTTTTGTGTTTTGGTTTTGGGTTCGGTTCCGCGGCCGTGTTTTGGGTTCGAACGCGTTTTGGCAAAACCTCACCGAATTATTTTTGTCGGATTCGGGTGTGTTTTGGATTCGGGTGTTTTTTTCCAAAAACACTAAAAAACAGCTTAAATCATAGAATTTGGGGGTCATTTTGATCCCAAAGTATTATTAACCTCAAAAACCATAATTTACACTCATTTTCAGTCTATTCTGAATACCTCACACCTCACAATATTATTTTTAGTCCTAAAATTTGCACCGAGGTCGCTGTGTGAGTAAGATAAGCGACCCTAGTGGCCGACACAAACACCGGGCCCATCTAGGAGTGGCACTGCAGTGTCACGCAGGATGTCCCTTCCAAAAAACCCTCCCCAAACAGCACATGACGCAAAGAAAAAAAGAGGCGCAATGAGGTAGCTGTGTGAGTAAGATTAGCGACCCTAGTGGCCGACACAAACACCGGGCCCATCTAGGAGTGGCACTGCAGTGTCACGCAGGATGGCCCTTCCAAAAAACCCTCCCCAAACAGCACATGACGCAAAGAAAAAAAGAGGCGCAATGAGGTAGCTGTGTGAGTAAGATTAGCGACCCTAGTGGCCGACACAAACACCGGGCCCATCTAGGAGTGGCACTGCAGTGTCACGCAGGATGGCCCTTCCAAAAAACCCTCCCCAAACAGCACATGACGCAAAGAAAAAAAGAGGCGCAATGAGGTAGCTGACTGTGTGAGTAAGATTAGCGACCCTAGTGGCCGACACAAACACCGGGCCCATCTAGGAGTGGCACTGCAGTGTCACGCAGGATGTCCCTTCCAAAAAACCCTCCCCAAACAGCACATGACGCAAAGAAAAAAAGAGGCGCAATGAGGTAGCTGTGTGAGTAAGATTAGCGACCCTAGTGGCCGACACAAACACCGGGCCCATCTAGGAGTGGCACTGCAGTGTCACGCAGGATGTCCCTTCCAAAAAACCCTCCCCAATCAGCACATGATGCAAAGAAAAAGAAAAGAAAAAAGAGGTGCAAGATGGAATTATCCTTGGGCCCTCCCACCCACCCTTATGTTGTATAAACAAAACAGGACATGCACACTTTAACCAACCCATCATTTCAGTGACAGGGTCTGCCACACGACTGTGACTGATATGACGGGTTGGTTTGGACCCCCCCCAATAAAGAAGCAATTAATCTCTCCTTGCACAAACTGGCTCTACAGAGGCAAGATGTCCACCTCATCTTCACCCTCCGATATATCACCGTGTACATCCCCCTCCTCACAGATTATCAATTCGTCCCCACTGGAATCCACCATCTCAGCTCCCTGTGTACTTTGTGGAGGCAATTGCTGCTGGTCAATGTCTCCGCGGAGGAATTGATTATAATTCATTTTAATGAACATCATCTTCTCCACATTTTCTGGATGTAACCTCGTACGCCGATTGCTGACAAGGTGAGCGGCGGCACTAAACACTCTTTCGGAGTACACACTTGTGGGAGGGCAACTTAGGTAGAATAAAGCCAGTTTGTGCAAGGGCCTCCAAATTGCCTCTTTTTCCTGCCAGTATAAGTACGGACTGTGTGACGTGCCTACTTGGATGCGGTCACTCATATAATCCTCCACCATTCTATCAATGTTGAGAGAATCATATGCAGTGACAGTAGACGACATGTCCGTAATCGTTGTCAGGTCCTTCAGTCCGGACCAGATGTCAGCATCAGCAGTCGCTCCAGACTGCCCTGCATCACCGCCAGCGGGTGGGCTCGGAATTCTGAGCCTTTTCCTCGCACCCCCAGTTGCGGGAGAATGTGAAGGAGGAGATGTTGACAGGTCGCGTTCCGCTTGACTTGACAATTTTGTCACCAGCAGGTCTTTCAACCCCAGCAGACCTGTGTCTGCCGGAAAGAGAGATCCAAGGTAGGCTTTAAATCTAGGATCGAGCACGGTGGCCAAAATGTAGTGCTCTGATTTCAACAGATTGACCACCCGTGAATCCTTGTTAAGCGAATTAAGGGCTGCATCCACAAGTCCCACATGCCTAGCGGAATCGCTCCGTGTTAGCTCCTTCTTCAATGCCTCCAGCTTCTTCTGCAAAAGCCTGATGAGGGGAATGACCTGACTCAGGCTGGCAGTGTCTGAACTGACTTCACGTGTGGCAAGTTCAAAGGGCATCAGAACCTTGCACAACGTTGAAATCATTCTCCACTGCACTTGAGACAGGTGCATTCCATCTCCTATATCGTGCTCAATTGTATAGGCTTGAATGGCCTTTTGCTGCTCCTCCAACCTCTGAAGCATATAGAGGGTTGAATTCCACCTCGTTACCACTTCTTGCTTCAGATGATGGCAGGGCAGGTTCAGTAGTTTTTGGTGGTGCTCCAGTCTTCTGTACGTGGTGCCTGTACGCCGAAAGTGTCCCGCAATTTTTCTGGCCACCGACAGCATCTCTTGCACGCCCCTGTCGTTTTTTAAAAAATTCTGCACCACCAAATTCAAGGTATGTGCAAAACATGGGACGTGCTGGAATTTGCCCATATTTAATGCACACACAATATTGCTGGCGTTGTCCGATGCCACAAATCCACAGGAGAGTCCAATTGGGGTAAGCCATTCCGCGATGATCTTCCTCAGTTGCCGTAAGAGGTTTTCAGCTGTGTGCGTATTCTGGAAAGCGGTGATACAAAGCGTAGCCTGCCTAGGAAAGAGTTGGCGTTTGCGAGATGCTGCTACTGGTGCCGCCGCTGCTGTTCTTGCGGCGGGAGTCCATACATCTACCCAGTGGGCTGTCACAGTCATATAGTCCTGACCCTGCCCTGCTCCACTTGTCCACATGTCCGTGGTTAAGTGGACATTGGGTACAACTGCATTTTTTAGGACACTGGTGAGTCTTTTTCTGACGTCCGTGTACATTCTCGGTATCGCCTGCCTAGAGAAGTGGAACCTAGATGGTATTTGGTAACGGGGGCACACTGCCTCAATAAATTGTCTAGTTCCCTGTGAACTAACGGCGGAAACCGGACGCACGTCTAACACCAACATAGTTGTCAAGGACTCAGTTATCCGCTTTGCAGTAGGATGACTGCTGTGATATTTCATCTTCCTCGCAAAGGACTGTTGAACAGTCAATTGCTTACTGGAAGTAGTACAAGTGGGCTTACGACTTCCCCTCTGGGATGACCATCGACTCCCAGCGGCAACAACAGCAGCGCCAGCAGCAGTAGGCGTTACACGCAAGGATGCATCGGAGGAATCCCAGGCAGGAGAGGACTCGTCAGACTTGCCAGTGACATGGCCTGCAGGACTATTGGCATTCCTGGGGAAGGAGGAAATTGACACTGAGGGAGTTGGTGGGGTGGTTTGCGTGAGCTTGGTTACAAGAGGAAGGGATTTACTGGTCAGTGGACTGCTTCCGCTGTCACCCAAAGTTTTTGAACTTGTCACTGACTTATTATGAATGCGCTGCAGGTGACGTATAAGGGAGGATGTTCCGAGGTGGTTAACGTCCTTACCCCTACTTATTACAGCTTGACAAAGGGAACACACGGCTTGACACCTGTTGTCCGCATTTCTGGTGAAATACCTCCACACCGAAGAGCTGATTTTTTTGGTATTTTCACCTGGCATGTCAACGGCCATATTCCTCCCACGGACAACAGGTGTCTCCCCGGGTGCCTGACTTAAACAAACCACCTCACCATCAGAATCCTTCTGGTCAATTTCCTCCCCAGCGCCAGCAACACCCATATCCTCCTCATCCTGGTGTACTTCAACACTGACATCTTCAATCTGACTATCAGGAACTGGACTGCGGGTGCTCCTTCCAGCACTTGCAGGGGGCATGCAAATAGTGGAAGGCGCATGCTCTTCACGTCCAGTGTTGGGAAGGTCAGGCATCGCAACCGACACAATTGGACTCTCCTTGTGGATTTGGGATTTCAAAGAACGCACAGTTCTTTGCGGTGCTTTTGCCAGCTTGAGTCTTTTCAGTTTTCTAGCGAGAGGCTGAGTGCTTCCATCCTCATGTGAAGCTGAACCACTAGCCATGAACATAGGCCAGGGCCTCAGCCGTTCCTTGCCACTCCGTGTGGTAAATGGCATATTGGCAAGTTTACGCTTCTCCTCCGACAATTTTATTTTAGGTTTTGGAGTCCTTTTTTTTCTGATATTTGGTGTTTTGGATTTGACATGCTCTGTACTATGACATTGGGCATCGGCCTTGGCAGACGACGTTGCTGGCATTTCATCGTCTCGGCCATGACTAGTGGCAGCAGCTTCAGCACGAGGTGGAAGTGGATCTTGATCTTTCCCTAATTTTGGAACCTCAACTTTTTTGTTCTCCATATTTTATAGGCAGAACTAAAAGGCACCTCAGGTAAACAATGGAGATGGATGGATTGGATACTAGTATACAATTATGGACGGACTGCCACGGTTAGGTGGTATAAAAAAACCACGGTTAGGTGGTATATATTGTAATACAATTATGGATGGACGGACTGCCTGCCGAGTTCCGACACAGAGGTAGCCACAGCCGTGAACTACCGCACTGTACACTGGTTGATAAAGAGATAGTAGTATACTCGTAACAACTAGTATGACTGACTATGACGGTATAAAGAATGAAAAAAAAACCACGGTTAGGTGGTATATATTATAATACAATTATGGATGGACGGACTGCCTGCCGACTGCCGACACAGAGGTAGCCACAGCCGTGAACTACCGCACTGTACACTGGTTGATAAAGAGATAGTAGTATACTCGTAACAACTAGTATGACTGACTATGACGGTATAAAGAATGAAAAAAAAACCACGGTTAGGTGGTATATATTATAATACAATTATGGATGGACGGACTGCCTGCCGACTGCCGACACAGAGGTAGCCACAGCCGTGAACTACCGCACTGTACACTGGTTGATAAAGAGATAGTAGTATACTCGTAACAACTAGTATGACACTATGACGGTATAAAGAATGAAAAAAAAACCACGGTTAGGTGGTATATATTATAATAATACAATTATGGATGGACGGACTGCCTGCCGAGTTCCGACACAGAGGTAGCCACAGCCGTGAACTACCGCACTGTACACTGGTTGATAAAGAGATAGTAGTATACTCGTAACAACTAGTATGACTGACTATGACGGTATAAAGAATGAAAAAAAAACCACGGTTAGGTGGTATATATTGTAATACAATTATGGATGGACGGACTGCCTGCCGAGTTCCGACACAGAGGTAGCCACAGCCGTGAACTACCGCACTGTACACTGGTTGATAAAGAGATAGTAGTATACTCGTAACAACTAGTATGACACTATGACGGTATAAAGAATGAAAAAAAAACCACGGTTAGGTGGTATATATTATAATACAATTATGGATGGACGGACTGCCTGCCGACTGCCGACACAGAGGTAGCCACAGCCGTGAACTACCGCACTGTACACTGGTTGATAAAGAGATAGTAGTATACTCGTAACAACTAGTATGACACTATGACGGTATAAAGAATGAAAAAAAAACCACGGTTAGGTGGTATATATTATAATACAATTATGGATGGACGGACTGCCTGCCGAGTGCCGACACAGAGGTAGCCACAGCCGTGAACTACCGCACTGTACACTGGTTGATAAAGAGATAGTAGTATACTCGTAACAACTAGTATGACTGACTATGACGGTATAAAGAATGAAAAAAAAACCACGGTTAGGTGGTATATATTATAATACAATTATGGATGGACGGACTGCCTGCCGACTGCCGACACAGAGGTAGCCACAGCCGTGAACTACCGCACTGTACACTGGTTGATAAAGAGATAGTAGTATACTCGTAACAACTAGTATGACACTATGACGGTATAAAGAATGAAAAAAAAACCACGGTTAGGTGGTATATATTATAATACAATTATGGATGGACGGACTGCCTGCCGACTGCCGACACAGAGGTAGCCACAGCCGTGAACTACCGCACTGTACACTGGTTGATAAAGAGATAGTAGTATACTCGTAACAACTAGTATGACACTATGACGGTATAAAGAATGAAAAAAAAACCACGGTTAGGTGGTATATATTATAATACAATTATGGATGGACGGACTGCCTGCCGACTGCCGACACAGAGGTAGCCACAGCCGTGAACTACCGCACTGTACTGTGTCTGCTGCTAATATAGACTGGTTGATAAAGAGATAGTATACAACAATATACTACTATACTGGTGGTCAGGCACTGGTCACCACTAGTCACACTGGCAGTGGCACTCCTGCAGCAAAAGTGTGCACTGTTTAATTTTAAATTAATATAATATTATGTACTCCTGGCTCCTGCTATAACAACCTGCAGTGCTCCCCAGTCTCCCCCACAATTATTATAAGCTTTTATACATTGATGTGCAGCACACTGGGCTGAGCTGAGTGCACACAGACTGAGTCACACTGTGTGACTGCTGTGTATCGTTTTTTTCAGGCAGAGAACGGATATAGCAGAGAACGGATATATTAAATAAAAGTTAACTTAACAACAACTGCACTGGTCACTGTGGTAAACTCTGTCTGCACAATCTCTCTCTCTCTCTCTCTCTTCTAATCTATTCTAATGGAGAGGACGCCAGCCACGTCCTCTCCCTATCAATCTCAATGCACGTGTGAAAATGGCGGCGACGCGCGGCTCCTTATATAGAATCCGAGTCTCGCGAGAATCCGACAGCGTCATGATGACGTTCGGGCGCGCTCGGGTTAACCGAGCAAGGCGGGAAGATCCGAGTCGCTCGGACCCGTGAAAAAAAAAGTGAAGTTCGTGCGGGTTCGGATTCAAAGAAACCGAACCCGCTCATCTCTACATACTATGTTTACTCTAGCTATATTTTTACATTATGCATATCCATTTGTCTATAATGTAAGGATAATTTCTGCAAAAGTATCTTTATATAAGTCATATGGTAAATGTTTTCAGATTTGTATGTTTCCATTTGCTTGAAAAATTAAATCACACAATAACAAAATGTTTTTCACTTGTGCAGCATATGAATAGTATAAAGGATGACCATACAAAACGCAATATTAGTCCTAAACCAATTACACAATGCTAGGACAGGTGCTCACTGCTTGGCATTGTTATGCAGCTTCCAAAACATGGAGTATGGACAAAGGGTAATACTGAGTATTAAAACAACTGTGTGATTGTCTTCTTCATGTTTTAGTACCTTCCTTTTACATGTAATATTTATTATTATACTGTAGTCTTTTCCTAGTATTTAGTATTCTCCCATTATTATGCAATACATCATTTAGCTTTATACATAATTGCAAATGGCAATAAGCTTTCCCACACCCTGCAAAGATTTAAAAAATAGGCCGCAAACAGCACATCATGAAAAGAAGTAAAAGAGGTGCAATGATGTAGCTGTATGACTAAGCTAAGCGACACAAGCGTGCGGCACAAACAACCTCGGATGTGCTGGAATTTGCCCATATGTAATACACACACAATACTGGTGGCACAGGAGAGCGTACCCCCACACACATACACGGCAAAGCCTGTAAAATTAATTTGCATAATAATAACCCTTTTAGTTGGAGCTATTATAATAAAATGCAGCACAGACGAGCGTACCCCTACACCACACAGGGCAAACCCTGTAAAAATAATTTTGATAATAATATACTGTAAGTAATGTATATAACCCTTTTATTTGGAGTAAATAATATACAGCACAGGACACCACTACCGGACTTACGGCAGCACAAGACACCACCACTGGACTGATGCAGCACAAGACAGCACCACTGAACTGGACTTATACGGCAGTACCCCTGGACTTGTACGGCAGTGTCAGACAGGAGGGCACTTTCAAAAACTAGTCCCCAAACAGCACATGATGCAAAGAAGAAAAAGAGGTGCAAGATGGAATTGTCCTTGGGCCCTCCCACCCACGCTTATGTTGTATAAACAGGACATGCACACTTTAATAAACCAATCATTTCAGTGACAGGGTCTGCCACACGATTGTGGCTGAAATGAGTGGTTTGTTTGGGCCCCCACCAAAAAAGAAGCAATCAATCTCTCCTTGCACAACAAGAGGCAAGATGTCGACCTCATCCTTATCCTCTGATTACTCACCCCTTTCACTGTGTACATCCTCCTCCTCACAGAGTATTAATTCGTCCCCACTGGAATCCACCATCACCGGTCCCTGTGTACTTTCTGGAGGCAATTGCTGGTAAACGTCATCCCGGAGGAATTTATAATTCATTTTGATGAACATCATCTTCTCCACATTTTGTGGAAGTATCCTCCGACGCTGATCGCTGACAAGGTTACCAGCTGCACTAAACACTCTTTCGGAGTACACACTGGAGGGGGAGCAATTTAGGTAAAATAAAGCCAGTTTGTGCAAGGGCATCCAAATTGCCTCTTTTTCGTGCAAGGGCATCCAAATTGCCTCTTTTTCCTGCCAGTATACATACAGACTGTCTGACATGCCTACTTGGTTGCTGTCATTCATATAATCATCCACATTCTTTCAATGGTGACAGAATCATATGCAGTGACAGTAGACATGTCAGTAATCGTTGGCAGGTCTTTCAGTCTTGACCAGATGTCAGCACTCGCTCCTGACTGCCCTGCATCACTGCCAGCAGGTGGGCTAGGAAATCTTGTCCTTTTTTCGGGCCACCGACAGTATCTCCTGCATGCCCCTGTCATTTTTCAAAAAATTCTTCACCACCAAATGAATTGTATGTGCAAAACATGGGACGTGCTGGAATTTGCCCTGATGCAATGTACGCACAATATTGGTGGCGTTGTTCGATATTACAAATCCCCAGGAAAATCTAATTATGTAAGCAATTGAGCGATGATGTCCCTCAGTTTCCGTAAGAGGTTGTCAGCAGTGTGCCTCTTGTAGAAAGCGGCAATACAAAGCGTAGCCTGACTAGGAATGAGTTGGCGTTTGCGAGATGCTGCTTCTGGTGCTGCTGCTGTTGTTGCTGCGGGACTCAATACCTCTACCCAGTGGGCTGTCACAGTCATATAGTCCTTAGTCTGCCCTGTTCCACTTGTCCACATGTCCATGGTTAAGTGGACAGTGGTTACAACAGCATTTTTTAGGACACTGAGGACACTTTCTCTGACGTCTCTGTACATTCTTGGTATCGCCTGCCTAGTGAAGTGGAACCTAGATGGTATTTGGTATCGGGGACACACTACCTCCATAAATTCTCTCAGTCCCACTGAACTAATGGCGGATACCGAACACACGTCTAACACCAACATAGCTGTCAAGGCCTCAGTTATCCACTTTGCCACAGGATGACTGCTGTCATATTTTATCTTCCTCACAAAGGACTGTTAGACAGTCAATTGCTTAGTTGAAGTAGTATAAGTGGTCTTCCGACTTCCCCTCTGGGATGACGATCGACTCCCAGCAGCAACAGCAGCTGCAGCAGCAACAGCAGCAATAGGCGTACCACTCAAGGATCCTCCAGAGGAATCCCGGTTAAGAGAGGACTCCTCAGTCTTGCCAGTAACATGGCCTGCAGGACTACTGACGTTCCTGACTGAGGAGGATGTTGACGTTGAGGGAGTTGGTGGTGTGGCTTGCAAGAGCTTGGGTACAAGAGGAAGAAGGGATTTATGTGTCAGTGGACTGCTTACGCTCTTACCCAAAGTTTCACAACTTGACACTAACTTCTGATGAATGCGCTGCAGGTGACGTATAAGGGAGGATGTTCCTAGGTGGTTAACATCCTTACCCCTACTTATTACAGATTGACAGAGGCAACACACGGCTTGACACCTGTTGTCCGGTTTTGTGGAGAAATAATGCCACACCGAAGAGTTGGCTTTTTTGGTATTTTGCTCAGGCATCACAATGGGCTTATTCATCCCATGGACAACAGGTGTCTCCTCCGGTGCCTGATTTAAACAAACCACATCACCATCAGAATCCTCATTGTCAACTCCCTCCTCAGCGCCAGCAACACCCATATCCTCATCCTGGTGTACAATTCAAAAGTGACATCTTCAATTTGAATATCAGAAACTGGACTGTGGGTGCTCCTTCCAGATCTTCCAGAGGGGGTGCAAATGGTGGAAGGAGCCACCTCTACCCGTCCAGTGTTGGGAAGGTCAGGCATCCCAACCGCCAACACACTTGGACTCTCCTTGGGTATTTGTGATACCATCTTAGAAAGCACAGTTCTTTGCTGTGCTTTTGCCATCTTAATTCTTATCATTTTTCTAGCAGGAGGATGAGGGCTTCCATCGTCATGTGAAGCTGAACCACTAGTTATGAACATAGGCCAGGGCCTTAGCTTTTCCTTGCCACCCCATGTAGTAAATGGCATATTGGCAAGTTTACGTTTCTCCTCAGACCATTTAAATTAATTTTTGGGGGTCTTTTTACTGAACTTTGGCTTTTTGGATTTTACATGCCATCTACTATCACATTGGGCATCGGCTTTGGCAGATGACGTTGATGGCATTTCATCGTCTATGTCATGATTAGTGACAGCAGCTTCAGCTCTAGGAGGAAGTGGTTCTTGATCTTTCCCTATTTTATCCTCCAAATTTTTGTTCTCCATTATTTTTCTGGAGTTATATAACAATATGCGTTACAGGAGAGCATACCTCTACACCACACAGGGCAAACCCTGTGAAAATTATTTGATTAATTATTAATAACCTCTTTATTTGGAGAAAATAATATACAGCACAGGTGAGCACCACTGAACTTATATAGCAGCACCACTGGACTGGACTTATACGGCAGTACCACTGGAATTATACGGCAGTATCACTGGTTTTATATGGCAGTACCACTGGACCTGATTTATACAGCAGTATCACTGGACTTATACACCAGTATCACTGGAATTATACGGCAGTACCACTCGACTTATATGGCAGTTCCACTGGACTGGATTTATATGGCAGTATCACTGGACTTATACGCCAGTACCACTGGAATTATACAGCAGTGTCACTGGAATTATACAGCAGTATCACTGGAATTATATGTCAGTATCACTGGAATTATATGGCAGTACCACTGGACTTATACGCAGTACCACTAGACTGGATTTATATGGGAGTATCACTGACTTATACACCAGTACCAGTGGAATTATACGGCAGTATCACTGGAATTTTTGGCAGTATCACTGGATTTATACGCCAGTACCACTTGATTTATACGGCAGTACTACTGGACATATACAGCAGTATCACTGGATTTATACGGCAGTACCACTGGACATATATGGCAGTACCACTGGAATTATATGACAGTGCCACTGGACATATACAGCAGTATCACTGGAATTATATGGCAGTACCACTGGACATATACGGCAGTATCACTGAATTTACACGGCAGTACCGCAGGACATATACGGCAGTATCACTTGACATATACGGCAGTATCACTGGACATATACGGTAGTACCACTGGACATATACAGCAGCAGAAGGACACCACCACTGGACTATTGCAGGACAACACAGCACCACTGCAATGGACTGGACTTATACAGCAGCACTGGACATATGGCAGCAGAGGAAACCACCACTGTGACTGGACTGATGCAGCACAATACACCACCACTGAACTGATGCAGCACAACACGGCAACACTGGACTGGACTTATACAGCAGCACTGGACATATGACATCAGAGGACGCCACCACTGTGACTGGACTGATGTTGCACAATACACCACCACTGAACTAATGCAGCACAACACAGCACCACTGGACTGGACTTATACAGCAGCACTGGACATACCAGAGGACACCACCACTGTGACTGGACTGATGCAGCACAAGACACTACCACTGTACTGATGCAGGACACTGAGGACGGAGACACGTCCTCTCGCTACACTCTCCAATGCTGGAGTGAAACTGGCGGCGGCGCGTGGCTCCTTATAGGGAATCCAAACCCAGCGAGAATCTGATAGCTGGATGATGACGTTTTGCCTTGTTCTGGTTTCCGAGTCAGTCGGGAAAACCCGAGCCTGATTCGGATCCGTGCTCAGGTAGTGAAGTTCAGGGGGGTTCGGTTCTCAGGGAAACAAACCTGCTCATCTCTAATCTTCTATTACTTACTGAAGTGGGGACCAGAGTCTTTTATGGATTTCCTTAATCAGCGATCCATTTGGCCTGGGTATCACCAGTGTAAATTAAAGGAGAACCCTCTCTGTCAAATGTCCCTGCATTTATTGCTACTGTCGGGAAAGTTTTTGATAAACTTGGAATAGTGTCTTTGATTTCAGCCTCTATCCTAGATATAAGACAGGGTACGAGAAACATTAGTATGGTCAATATGCTTGCTTCTGAGATTAGCTAGGATAATGAGGTACGCACAACAATGTTTAGGATTTTTACTGTCTGATTCAAGGATGTAGTTAAAGAAAGAGAGAGTACTCCCAAACAGTATTAACAATTTGAATTCCATATTCATTAAGGTTAACATCAGGTTAAAGGCTCATCAGTTGCAGAAATCTTACAGAAATCCGTTTATGCCTCAGTCTGGTAATAAACACTAAGGAAAGTTATAGTTCTCTGCAGAAAAATTTGCAGATAACAGGAATGATTGTACTTATAATATGGTTAGGTCACTTCTTTCTTACATTCTCAAAGCCTGGGTTAACACTCTAGACTTGGGGATACAGGAGAGCTCTCGCAAAAAAAGGTTATTTTATTTAAGTTAATTTGGCTTCAAATGCAATTGATGGAAGAGATATTAAAATACATCCTTTCTTTTTCTTCTGTGCATATTCATTTACACACTGTCAAAATGCAGTATCAGAACATCTATTTTTATATACAGTATTCCTAAAGCTCCTTATCCCATGTTTGATGAGTTCTTAGCTATAGGAGCATGTCCCAGTCTCTGTTTTGTTATGGTGGTGGTGGTGGAGGTGGTGGTGGTGGTGGTGGGGGGGGGGGGGGGGGGTATAGCTTTTACAAATGCTTATGAAGTTTGCGGTCAGACTTAATTGCCAGGCAATTTTTTCTCCAAACTGTTAAATTTTTATGTTATTCAGTAAGTAAAAAAAGTAAAATGGTTAAACTGTTCTAAATTTCTAGGTAATCCTTCTCTGTATACATGTGTGATACTGGGACTGTGGAAAGGTAACAATAGCTCAGCCATTGTGCTTCCCTGCTAGGAAAGCAGATATATACTGTACTATGGGGGTCATTCCGAGTTGTTCGCTCGTTATTTTTTTGTCGCAACGGAGCGATTAGTCGCTAATGCGCATGCGCAATGTCCGCAGTGCGACTGCACCAAGTAAATTTGCTATGCAGTTAGGTATTTTACTCACGGCATTACAAGGTTTTTTCTTCGTTCTGGTGATCGTAATGTGATTGACAGGAAGTGGGTGTTTCTGGGTAGAAACAGGCCATTTTATGGGTGTGTGCGAAAAAACGCTACCGTTTCTGGGAAAAACGCGAGAGTGGCTGGAGAAACGGAGGAGTGTCTGGGCAAACGCTGGGTGTGTTTGTGACGTCAAACCAGGAACGAAACTGACTGAACTGATCGCAGATGCCGAGTAAGTGTGGAGCTACTCAGAAACTGCTAAGAAGTGTCTATTCGCAATTCTGCTAATCTTTCGTTCGCAATTTTGATAAGCTAAGATTCACTCCCAATAGGCGGCGGCTTAGCGTGTGCAAAGCTGCTAAAAGCAGCTTGCGAGCGAACAACTCGGACTGACCCCCTATATGTAACATCCTTTTTAATGCACTAAACACTTGAGAAAATGAACTAATTTTTGTAATGCCTGAGATTTGTGAGCACAGACTGAAATGGGAGTGTGACCATGAAATGCTACACAATCATTTTTGCAGACCAGAAAATGCAATGGAGCTCGTAGTTATAGACTCCAAATCGACTCTCATCTGCTGATAAAGATTTATGAGGTTTCTTCTATTGAACCAAAACATCCGAATGACCTGTTGGTTTGACAAGGAAGCTATAGGCTAAAGTCTGACCTGTTGTGTTTTGCTCTGATTTGGTTCCACCTTTTTAATGACTTTTCCCAATGGGGCAGAAACCTTTGCAGCACACAAAGTTGTTAATCTTTCTCCTCCCCACTTCGAACCCTTTCCTCATCAGTATATTGCAAAGGAATTAAGCCAAGCAAATCAATCAATACACCAATTCACCAATCACTACCATTCTGTAACTCCTTCAGATAATAGCAGTAAGGTTCCTAGTTTTTCATATTCCAATGGCATGTGCCAAAGGATTCCAGTAGACTTACAAAACAATCTTAGCCATTTACCATTTCCCACTGCTTTTATATATTTTTAGCTGTTTTATATTTTTGAGAAGATGATTATATAGGAGGTGGGGCACGGAGTTGATTTAAAGAGCAACTATCTCTTAGTGCCATTACATCACATTTACTGGTCCTTTGCTGTTACCTACTCTCATTGTTTAAATACAGCTCTCAAATTGGCAACTTCCTCCCATACTTCAAGTCTTGTCCCAAAAACTGTTACATTTTTACACTTTCTTTTAAATTGCAAAGATAATCAAATCCCATGATCATTCCTTAATGAAAACTGTATCACAGTTGTTTTGCACAGTTCAAAACTGCACTTTATTTGCAAACTAAGCTATGCTAAACATTTTCCACTGGAGCTATAAGTATAAGGCAAGTGCTTCTGCTGGCATTCCATCTAACTGGGTCTGATTCAGAGTTTTACACTAAGCAGGAGCAACTGCGACCGATAAATTATACTAATACTGCAGGAGGCACCTTTTGTAAATAAACGCCTTTTGTTGGCTTCTGTGGTCAACTACTGCATCTGAAGACACAGCATCGGAAAACACTTGGTTAACATTGGCCATTTGTTCAGGCTTCCGGACTGTTCAGGCTTCCAGATCCAGTAAATCTGCCCCAGAAGTTGCTGACACTGGCCTTGGCACTCCCAGAAAATTGGTCTCTTTATTGTGAGTCCTATTGCCAATTCACCATGTATACATACAATAGGTTTAACCCAGGGAGCACCGACTATTATAATTCGTTAATGTCCAATGACAATGTTCACTGTAATGATCTTCTCATGAAACCATACCAAAGGCAGGTTTTTGTCAGGGCCGAAACTAGGACTCCTGTCACCCAGGGCACGGAAGTAATTTGCCGCCAAAATAATTTATTTGTCATTTAAGGAATTTTTTTACTATTTTATACATTTTAATAAATCTCAATTGGAATATATAGACTGAGTGGTTTATTGCAATTTCAGGTGTTTGGTGTGAGGGTTTTGTTATAGAATTCAGCAGAAGAGAAACACATCATCCTATCCATCCTCTGGTCCAATACAGAGGGAAGTCTTAAAAACACAAAGATGTCTATATTTTTGGAACATCAATCTAATGACCTACATTTGAAAAACTTTCATATAGTATCATATTATATTATATTATTACAATTCATTAGTAGGCCAATGGGAAAATCATATTCGATTTCCAGTTCAGGGTCCTGTGCCAACAAGAAACCATTATCAGGGAAGCAAACAATATAGTAGTCAATTGTATTTAATCCTATAATCTTATTAATAAGATCTTGCATATATAGGATTCTGTACTGTAGTGCATACTACAAAGCTAACAGACTGGTGACCAAAGTATAAAACAAAATCCACTCCCTGGTAATCAGTATGAATTATGGCCAATTTTGTGATGGCCAATGTGCAAAAGAGCCCATTCTTTTCTTTCCCAGCGTACAATAGAGCCCGTTCCCTTGTAACCTTATTTAGATTTGAGCCCAATATAAGGTAGCTGGTGAACGACTGAGTACATTTTGCATGGTTACTGCAAAATAGAACCTACTTCAAAGTGGCTAGTGAACAATGTAGCCCATTCTCTGGTTGCTCAGAATGCTTTAGCGCCAATTCCAATTAGGGATGAGCGGGTTAGTTTCCTGGGAACTGAACCCCTCCCCCGAACATTGTGATCCGAGGTAGTATACAAGTCTGACTCTGGACTTCCCGCCTTACTCTGATCCCAAAGCTAGGCCGGACGTCACCTTCCCGCTGTTGGATTCACACAGGTTTGGTATTCTATAACCCGTGCATCGGCGCCATCTTCAGTCTGGCTGTGGAGAGTGTAATGGATGGATGTGTCCATCTCCATTACTATGTCTGGAGTGGCGTGGGGTGGGTGCTCTGTCTGCTGTATCTGAAAGGTGTGCTCTCTCTGTCTGCTGTATCTGAAAGGGGTGCTCTCTTTGTCTGCTGTATCTGAAAGGTGTGCCCTGTCTGCTGTATCTGAAAGGGGTGCTCTCTCTGTCTGCTTTTTCTGAAAGGGGTGATCTGTCTGTCCATCCAGGGGCTTTACCCCAGTGTAAAATGAAAATAATAAAAGCTAATAACAAGAACCCTAAAATTATAATTATATAAAAAAAAAAATATTTTTAGTTTGTGCGGTATACAGTTATCTATCTATCTATCTATCTATCTATCTATCTATCTATCTATCTATCTATCTATCAATCTATCTATCTATCTATCTTTCTATCTATCTATACACACATCCATACATACACACACGCACGAGTATATATATAAACACACAGATTCAATAATAATCTGCATTGGAGCATTTTTTCCTAATGTACTACAATCCCCCATATGACCCACTATTTCTTGTTTTTGTTAGATGTGTATAGTGCTACTGCGCAGTCTCCAATATGGCTCCTTCAGTGATGATGCTTCATTCCTTTAACAAGATGGTCACCAATACTATTGCTGTACATGCACAGTGCCATCTTGTTACTGTATATCAGCGACATATTGGTAGAGGAACGTCTCCCACTTAACTCCTGCAATCTGCAATGGCATTACCCATGAATTAGAACAGGTGATGGTAATCTGCGCACTGAGGTGTTGGGTGTCAGTTGGGTCGGGGTGTGCAGCAGGTTCAGGGGTTGTCCAGTCCCTATTAATGCAATATAAAGAACTGATACACAATGCAAAAACAAAATGTAAGAAGTTGAACTGCGCTCTACCCCTGATGTTTAAAGTCTCCACTAGTCTGAATAGGAGCTACCTGTGTTGTTTCTTAAATAAAGATATCCACAGTGAGTTTGCAAACTCCCAGAGGAAGGCCAGACCCGGCTGAAACGCGTTGGAGGACACTAAACAACTACATGAAAGCGGACAGTGGATACAAGAGGAACCCCAGAGCACCGACGACGAGCTTGCAGCAGTAGCGCAGCAAGACGGGTAAGTGAGTGCAGGCGGATGGGCGGCGAGGAGGGAGACTTCAGGTGCGGCTCGAGAAGTGGATTGGTGTGCCTCGCTGTGGATTCCCGGACAGGTTCCACAGCGGCGCACCCTCTCCACGGACATAAGATCGGCACGAGGAAGGTAGCCGGCTCACGGTGAGTCCGTACAAGGACGAACTGAGTGACCTAGTGCTGACCGCCATCAGCTGACCAGTCCAGAGCCCCTCCAGAATCCCGGCGTAGACCCGCACCCGGACTCCTCACGAACACGGCCGCAACGGTAAGGACCTATATCCACTAGACCACAACAGAGACACGGGACGCCTGTCTCTTTTCCTCACTAAGGATCAAAGACTTTTTATTCGATTTAAATTTTCACTAAGATAAGGACATTTTAAAGTTACTACTCTGTGCATCAAAAAGGACACTTTCAATAGAAAGAGATTGCTGGACTTGCATTTAAGAGAAGGACGGCATTTGGGCTTTTCTTGGAAACACCTAACCCTGTGCAATTAGTAATTAATAAAACACCTTGTAGTTTACTCTTTTTCACCCACTGGCATTATTATTTATCTTTATTTAAGAAACAACACAGGTAGCTCCTATTCAGACTAGTGGAGACTTTAAGCATCAGGGGTAGAGCGCAGTTCAACTTCTTACATTTTGTTTTTGCATTGTTTATCAATTCTTTATATTGCATTACCCATGAATACTATTGTTCCAGCACCTGCACCACTACCGCATCCCAGAATCTGGACCCTGCTTTACTACAAGCTCCGCTTCAAGCTCCTTCTTTACCAGTGTAAAAGTGGGATGTACTTAATAACCTCCCCCTACATTCCGCCCCCTCACAATCCCAACGGTCGACATGCCGACTAACAGGGACTATTCCCACTCGTGGGTGTCCACGACACCCATAGAGTGGGAATAGAACCGGTGGTAACTGCAGGGGCTTGTTGCGCTGGACCCCCCTTGCTGGCATTTCGCTGCCAGGATCCCAGAGGTATGCTGACCGCCGGTCATGCATACCACACCCCTAACAGTATGTATGACTGTACTACTACATGCACAATAAACCACACAGCCTGGTTATGCTACACTGGTGTGTACATTTAACTTTGCTAAGACGCCACCTGTATACACTTTTCCAAGTATGCACTGATTATTTTGCTTATGCATTATAAAAATGTTTTAGTTTAGAAGACACGGACAGTATTGTGATCAATTTGGTACATGATCCTATGAAGAATTTCTGTATTAATATCTCTGTTTTACATGAAACAAGTCACAATATAAGGTGTTCTATCTTACCTTTTTTATCTATCTTTTTCAGCTATTTATTAAAACTGTGTCTTATTTCTTTGGGAGATGAGTGGGCTTGGTTTTCGGATAACCGAGCCCACCTGAGCTTCCAGGATCCAAGTACATCTGAGAGGCGGCACGGGTATTCATGCTTTTTTTTGCATTCCAAATCGAGGCAAAACGTCATCATCCTGGCGTCAGATTTTCACGGGTTTTGGATTCTATAGAAGTGCCTGCAGTGGTGATTAGGCTACATTGTGCAACAGACTGTGGAGAGAGCTGTGTGTTCTGACAGTCTGTACTTACTCCACAGTGTGTCCATCCACCCCAGTGTCTGAGGTGACCTACAGTATGTGTGTGTCCACTGTATGCATTCACTCCAGCAGCTGATCTGACTAATCTGTGTCCATTGTGTTCATTCACTCTAGTGGCTGTGCTGACCTAAATGTGTCCACTGTGTGCATCCACTCCAGTGCAGCTTAGTGTTGTTAATATTGGCTGAGCTAGAATACAGTATAAGCAGTTAGCAAGTCAATGTTTATTATTTTTGATAGTGCAGGAATCTTATTACATGTGTTGTCCAAGTGTGTGAAACTAGGGCTACACTGTGACTCTGCAGCAGGGATGTGCGGTGAGCTGAATAGCTCAGGAGGCACTGACTAGCACCAGAGCCAGATTTACATGCAATATATGAGCCAAAATGTACATCTGGGTGTAGCAGTATAGACTCCAGGAAATTTGGTGAGTTTTGATCAGAGATGTGTGGAAAATTTAGCCATAGACTTTTACTTCAGAGTTTTGGCTATAAAAATTATTAGAATAATGCAAAGAAGATATTTCAAACATATTTTTTGTATTTTTCATATACTTTATGCAGTCAAAACTCTGGCACAAACGTTAGTATGACATGAAAGGCTCTGGCTCACCTGCCTCACCTGCCTTACCCCACCGCACGTCACTGCACTGTAGGCCGTACACCACTGCGCCTTTGTTGACATAATAAATATAAGCGAGTAAGTTGTCCTTTTCAAAAACCATAAAAAAATTGGTCTTTTTTATACAAGCTGTGTGTGCTGTACCTTTATTGACATAATAAATATAAGCAGTATGATTCACCACTGAGTTGTCATATTCAAGAAAAGTATAAATTAATTGGTCTTCTTTATTGTACAACCTATGGACACTGTACCCAATTGTGACGGTGTTCACATAAATATAAGCAGTGTGACACCCCACTGTGTGAGTTGTTTTTTTGCAACAACAGTAAAAAACAATTGCTCTTTTTTATTATACAACTTATGTGTGTTGAGTTCATCAATATGGATAATGATCCGTTACTAGAAGAACAGGAGCAGTAACCAAATACCAGCCATGCAGCTGCTGCCACCAGTCATTAAGATACTAGTTCTTCAACATCCTCTACTAAAGCCGATGCCCAAAGGCATACAGGGTTTAAGTCAGGGTATCTGAAATAAAAAAAAACAATATGTTACAGTGATAAAGTAAAAAAACACCTCTAATAAAGGGAATGTTTACTGTAGAAAAACATAAAATTGCCAACATGCGATTCACCACATGCAGTGGCAAGGAAAGGCTCAGGCTTTGAGTTGTGGTTCTGCAGCTGTATGTGAAGCATTTTCTTCTGCCTCTCTTATCTACAGATTCAGAGATGCAGATTTATTCTATATTTGTGACCTTAGTCCTCTTCCTCTTTGTCTTTAACTTGAATAGAACTGCTTTAGATATAAAATAAGTTCTATAATAATGTGCTTAAGTGTTTGTCCAGTGATGTGATAAAATGCCAGCCACAGGAGTCTAGGATCAATGCATACTGTTCAGCAGACCTTTATAATTATACCAACCGCACAGGTAATTTTCACTATTAGGATTAATTTAAATAGAACTCAATTGGTTCTAGGGGTCATTTCTTTGAAAAACTCATGTGCAGCCATGACGAAAACATGTAAGGACTCCTCCCATCTAATTGGAAGCAAGTAACAGGTGGACAGTGCAGATACCGGCAACGTTATCCACACATCACCGCTACAAGAATTGCACGGGAGACGGGAAGCTAATCCCCCTCCAGCTTGGTCTCCGACCGCAACACTCCTCATCTGTCCGTGGTTAGCAGCATCCATCTACCACCCAGACCATGCGGCTACACCACACGGAGACTCTACGTGGCTTGCATGCTGCCAATACAAGCAGCTATTTATCCTCATCTATACCGAGACTCATCATAGCACCGCCGCGGCGGTAACAGGTGTCTGTTCACTGTGTGGCTCTCTATGCATGGAGGTCTCCATTGGTTCTGTGCTGTTGGGACCAGCTGCCTCTTTACTACCTGCAAAACGTCACCTACCTCACTGTTCGGATCTGGTAAATACTTTTTGCTACCATTCATAATGGCCGTCCAATCCATGTAACTTTGCTCTGCGATTACAGCAGCTTCAAACCCATTGTCACAAATTGAATCCGGGGGCGCACGGTCTCTCAAGTGTCTTTAGAAGTTGTTTATGTATATTCTTTGTTATAAAGTATGGTTTTCTTGCTGCTGACTCAGACAACCCTATTGTTACATACTGATACTATGTCTATAACTTAAACTACAAACAGTTATAGACTGTTGAAAAGTGATTACTTCTTTGCAACAACAAAATAGCATTCAATAGGAATATTCATTATACATGCTATAAGTTAGCCACCTCGTTTTTTATATAATATTGTTGTTTAAGGTACATGTTATGTACATGATTATAAATATATTATACATGTTTTTATTAAAGTACTTTGTAACTTTTTATTGAATGGACTCCTCTGGCTGATATTTCTCCAGGAGGTGTATTGTATTTGGTTCCATGAGCGCTTCTATTATCTCCCTAATGTTTAATTTACTATATGACACTAATGACAAGGATGATGATGTTGATGATTTTGATAGTTTAAGAAAGACACCAGAGGCTGCAGTTCTTACCCATGATAAAAATAAAGCCATTATAATGTCTGGGCATAAGACCAAAAAAGTCACCTCTTGGGTGTGAGACTATTTTTACCCAAAACCTGACAACATTTGTGAAGGTATCTGCTCCATTTTTGAGACCAAAATTAGTAGAGGTAGACACTTCTTTCATGTTATGTCATTTGCGGTGAGTACATGAAATTTATTTTCCAATATTATTATGTAATTAACACCCTCATCATCAACCTCCCCATTAATGATTGGTGGTAATCTTCAAATAAATTGGTTTGTGGGGGCCCAAACAAATCAAAGACTTCAGCCACAAAGGTGGCAGTCCTTGTCACTGGAGGCTTGGTTCATTAAACTGTGCATGTCCTAGTTTGTAATATCCAACATAAAAGTGGAACGGAGGGCCCAAGGCCAATTCCATCTTGCACCACTTTTGTTTTCAGAATGGGTTGTATTTTGAAGGGGCATTGGAGTCTTTGCATTACTAATTTGCAAAACATGTAAACAGATATATATATGCCATGTGTTTGTGAACTGCTTTGTTGCTTAGTTTAGCCAATCAGCTTTGTCCAATATTGGTGAAGAATATTGTGAGATGTGAGGTGGCCAAAATTTAGTGAGAATGACTGGAACTTAATGGTATTGAAGCTAATAAAACTGTAGAAATAAAAAAGGCTCAAATTTGTGATTTCAGCAAATTTTATTAATTAAAAAAGATACAGATCAAAAATCAAAACCAAAACATGTGAGGGCACTTTTGGCAAGGTCAAAACCAAGACACAAATTTAATAAAAATACAAAAACAGAACTTGGGGGTCAGCGCTCATCTCTAATTTGTAATGCCACATTTCTGGACTGTTTAAAAGCAATATACTTATGAAATATTATCAAACTATACCATTTTTACATTATACTAGTTCACTTTATACAGTACCACAGTATAATGCAGATGACTTCACTTATATGTTTCTTTAAGAATATATAGGTTTGGTAACATTCTGAGGAAATTATATTAATTGTTAACATAAGTGATCAGATAATTTTAGATCTTTATTTATTGGTTCCTTGGTTAGTATTTTCTATGCTCACTATGTATGTATATTTAACAATAGGAAAACATTTGTCCAAATACTTATCTTGATGTGCACTATGAAGAAAACCAGCTTGACGTGACATACTTTTACCATATAAAATACAAGAAGTTTTATAGTTTATCTCCCAGAGAGCCTACAAAAAAGGTCTGCTGAACAGCTTATGATAAAAAAGAACAACATGTAGAACTATTTGAAAAGTTCATAAGTTTATTTGAAAATACATTTCAAGAAGTAATTCAGAGAAAATTGTGTAACACGGTCAGGTGCAAATGTGTGAATTTTAGTTTGTTCTTGTGTGCAAACACTGTACATGTTGTTACTATATGAGGATATGTGTTTATTAGTTCTGAATAGAGATGAGTGGGTTTGGTTTTACTTGGATTTACTAGGATTTACTCGAATCTCCTTATTGGCTCTCGGATTTCATGTGTTTTGGTTAGCCAATAAGAAAAATCCGGAAAAATCTGATTTTGCGATAATTCTGGCGTTAAGTACCGAGTAAATCTGAACACGCTCATCTCTAGTTTTTAGGTACTGATCATAAAGTTTATTCTATTTTTTAATGTATTATTTATTTTATCATGTATGCCCAGCATAAGACTATGGAAGCCACCACCCCCAGAAAAGTACCAGTTTACACAAAAATAACACAACAATCATACTAATAATATAATTTTGTGGACTTCAGCAATCTGAAACCTGTACCTGTGTAAACAAAAAAAATCCCATATATCATAGATACAATAAATAAATAAATAAATAAATAAATAAATAAAACAGTGATTGTTTTTTTTAAAGCCATACAGATTATTTAGCAATCATTTACAACATGTTTATTGTTGCATAATTGATTTTTGGCTAGATTTTGTATTAATTGAATATTTATGGTGTGTTTTGGTAAAAGCAGTAATCAACATGATGTATATTTGTGTTCTTACAGTGTTACTCATTTTATGTATATGTATAGACTTTTCCAGTAACCAGATAAAAACAACCATGCATTATTAATTTGATAAATAGTAATAATAATTTAAATATAACATCAGCAATAACTTGTTATTGTAATACTGTTAATTGTAGGCAAAGCAGACAATATTGTATGCAGCTCTCAAAGCTAATTTATGACCATTAGTCTACTGGTAATGTATGAGAATTTTGGACCACAGACATCTCAGCAATGTGCAGTATGTCACTCCAGAGGATCCGGTCAAGAACCCGGCGGTTGGGATCCTGGTAGTCAAAATCCCATAACCGGAATCCCGACACTACATGGAATGCTGAGACCGGCATCCTGAATAGGGTCACCAGCCAGGCGCTAGAATCCCGGGTTAAGCTGCAGGAAAGCGTGGGGGAAGAGGGGGGGGGGGGCGGGTGCTAAGTTCATTCACCCCCAGGGATGGTTAGGCTTTGGGTGGGTTAGTTAGGTTCAGGCTGTGGGGTGGGTGGGGTTAGATTTAGGCACCACTAGAGAGGGTTAGGGTTAGGCTGCAGGAAAGTGTGGGGGAAGAAGGGGGGGGGGGGTTGCTAAGTTCATTCACCCCCAGGGATGGTTAGGCTTTTGGTGGGTTGGTTAGGTTCAGGCTGTGGGGAGGGTGGGGTTAGATTTAGGCACCACTGGAGAGGGTTAGGGTTAGGCTGCAGGAAAGTGTGGGGGAAGAAGGAGGGGGGGGGGGGGGGCGGTTGCTAAGTTCATTCACCCCCAGGGATGGTTAGGCTTTGGGTGGGTTGGTTAGGTTCAGGCTGTGGGGAGGGTGGGGTTAGATTTAGGCACCACTGGAGAGGGTTAGGGTTAGGCTGCAGGTGTAGGAGGGTTAGGTTAAGGCTACAGTAATGGAGGGTTAGGGTTAGGTGGCCAGTGCGGGAAGGTAAGTACACTTTCCTTCCCCTGTCGGGATTCTGATCATCAGGATGACGAGGTCGACATTCTAACAGCTGGTAGCCACACTGCCGGCATTTCAATCCCAAACCCAGTCCAGTACTAGGACACTTGCTGTATCACATAAGAACATTGGTCAGGATAGGCTATGTAATATCCATTTCACACATTATTTACTATTTATTGGGCCTGATCTTGATGTGAACTGTGTTAGCATTGCTGATGCTTCCTTGGATGCAGCAATGATGCTAACATATGTTAATGCTGCAGTAGGCATCTGGTATAAATAAACGCCTCCTGCATGTATGTATGAACCGCTGCTGCATTCAAGGCTGCACCATCTGATCACTCTGTGAGAGGGACCTTCAGGTTACACTGACTGACTGCAGCAGCTACTGTAGTAATTTGTTTCAAATTCCCACTTGATAAGATGATCCCAGAGTTTTTTGCAATCACCACTCTTCTACTATTTGTTATCTTGGTGTTGGGGCAGAATTCAGGATCCTTTAGCTAAAGAAGTCCTTCCTTTGCATGAACTTTCTATTTGGTTACACTTTTCATCTGAACATGTTCATAGGTCATGCTTCTAAATTTTCATACATAATGCAGCTCAGGCTTCTTTCTATTAAACTGTGTAAAAGGAGCGTGGGAGACCACTGATTTGCCATCTAACTATATAGAAGGCTTATTACCTCTCATGTAGTGTCAGTGCTGAATAAGCTATATATTAATTTTTGTGAGTGACTTATTTCTATGAAGCCATTGCCTGAGCAGGGCAATTCATATACCAAATGAAAGCATGGTCCATAGATGTGCAGAATTATATTGGCGTTGTGATTGGTTGCTTCGTTTTGGAGCTATGTGGCAAAACATCCACCAGCCAATTACAATGTATCACCATTGAGCTCTTTGGATATGTGACAGTTGGTGACATCTCCCAGAGCACCTGCTGAGTGACCTGGAACATGTGACCTGCAGGTGGTCTGGAAACTGTCACAGGTGCAGCCACCCAATAAGCAGGGAGATACTACGTGGTAAAATGTTCCGCCCAGCAAACCTTTGCCAGGTTGAAACAAGGCACACCAGGTAGCTATTATTATTATTATTATTATTATTCATTATGAATATTGTGCCCTAATGTGGCCACAGCACCAAGGGAAATGCATACATAAATTCTGTGCAAACATAACAAAACCTAAAATGCAAAATGACATTACAGTGCAATAAAAGAAATATAGGATATAGGATACAAGCCATGAACATTACAACACAAAAAGTGATCTATTGTAAAAAGCAGTGCCAGCTGAACCCAAAGTACCACTATTGGCAAAGGGGAGGAGATGAGTGAGAAGGGGAGTAGCACATGAGGAAAGAGGGCTCTACTCCTGAGTGTACAGTGAGGGGCAGACAAGTAAGATGACACAGAGTGGAAATCAGATAGTAAGTCAGATAGTAAAAACTACCCTTTGTGCCGGCCCCCAGAAAGGCTGAGAGCAGGAAACAGGACACCAGGTGCTTCCTATGGCTGCACTGGACACCAGTGCAGTGAGATGGGTACCTTCCTGACACCTCATCAGCTAGAGACTGGTGCCACCAGGGAAGTGGCATTCCTGACCCCTTCTTGGCGGTACTGGCAGTAGACCCTAATTACAGCCCTGTATAGTCCTGCATATTCTGATTCATAATCATCTTAGTTTGACATAATATTCTAATTTACTACAACCTATTTGTGACTTTTACTATTTCATGTACTTTCTGTAGCTCCTCCCATGTTAATTTGCATATGTGCATAATTTGATCATCATCTATGCTAAGTGACACTGTACTTTTGGTTTTAAATATTTTCAATAAGACATTAACTTTAACTACACTTTTAACAACATATTAACTTTCACAGCTTGTAGTTCTGGTACATTGGTATGCAACCAGAATATTAACGTGCTGACTATCGATGATCACAATGTTGGCATTCTGGCAATGTTCACATTATGCTGGAGGAAGAGAAATGCAGATGCACACTCCTAGCACTAAGAACACTGATAGTAAGAATAATTTAAATTAGAGATGTGCGGGTTCGGTTTTACTCGGATTTACTCGAGTCTCATAACGGCATCTTATTGGCTCACGGATGTCACACGTCTTGGATAGCCAATAAGAAAAATCCGAAAAACCCGAGTAAATCCGAGTAAAACCGAACCCGCACATCTCTAATTTAAATAAACCCTCACAATTAAAATGGAGTATAATTGAAATTCTTAGCACACATTTGCGCAAATATGCAGGCCCATGTACCGCGGCCAGGTAACATCATATCGTGGGTCCCAAACATTACTAATACTATCACATTATATAATGTATCTAGGTCTTACCTTTAAATAGTGCCCTTATCAATGTGTGATCTGAAATGCAGGAACCTAGCTAATTAAAACACCTGAGGGTGAATGGGAGGGGTGCCAATACCAGAGGAAGGAAGTCTTGCCTTCCAGTTACAATATATACACAAATATATAGGAAATGTTGACAGTGGGGGCTGGACTGCACACCCTATTACTAAAGATATTGAGAGGTGCTATCATGCTGAGGCTTCTAATACTATGCTGGAGGAAGAGAGATGTAGATTTGCAAACTGACATTATGTCAGTGTTAACATGTCAACATTCTGATTATCAACTTAATATACCATGCCTGGTTTATCATACAGGACACTAAAAACTTTATGTAGTTGCTATTAAGCTCTATTTTCTACAGCATATGGCATTAGCTGTTGTCCCATACCATTAACCTGTTAGCAGCAGATAATAATTCAGAACATTGGTGGTCATTCCGAGTTGTTCACTCGCTGCTATTTTTAGCACAATTGCTAATAGGCTCAAATCCAGCAGTTCTGCGCATGCGTATGCACTGCAGGGCGCACGCGCTAAGCAATTTTACACAAAACTATGCTATTTTACTCACAGGCGAATTAAGCTTTTCAGTCGCTCTGTTGATCGGAGAATGATTGACAGGAAGTGGGTGTTTCTGGGTGGTAACTGAGCGTTTTCCGGGAGTGTGCTAAAAAACGCAGGCGTGCCAGCAGAAACGCAGGAGTGGCTGGAGAAACGGGGGAGTGGCTGGCCGGGTGCTGGGCGTGTTTGTGACGTCAAACCAGGAACTAAACGGACTGAGGTGATCGCAATCTAGGAGTAGGTCTGGAGCTACTCAGAAACTGCAAGGAAATACTTAATAGCAGAATTGCTAATCTTTCGTTAGCAATTCTGCTATGCGTAGATGCACTCCAAGAGGGTGGCGGCTTTGTGTTTGCATTTCTGCTAAAAGTAGCTAACGAGTGAACAACTCGGAATGACCACCATTGTCTTTACCTTAGTAACAATTAAAAGACAGAGTGATTACAGTAAGCTTAAGAATATTCATTGTACAAACACACATACAGCTAGTTGCTGTGGGGTATTGATTTTAGTCTATTCTGACTAATGCTTCCCTATCATACAATGTCCTAATTATTTCCAGGTATATTACCGAAATAGGACGTGTTACTTTACTCCTCCCTTACTCCTTATTAATTATCCCTCTCAAGACTTTCCAACAGCCTCATACATTTTAAAAAGTCTCTTGAATGTCCCAAACGGTTCTCCAAGGACTATACATTGTATTCTGTCCATTACAGTTCCACTTTATCGGGCACATCTGGAAACAGTATTGGTGACAAGTTTCATAGCTACTCCAGCATTGTTTAAACTAACAGGCTCTAGAACTGATGGCACACTACACAAGCCAGCTAACCCATGTGTTTTTTATTCCATTTCTCCCTTTAGGCTAGCATCACATGCTATGTTTGAATCTCACATTTTTCCAGCCAAAAATATACTACATTTTGAAGTTGACATAAGTTCCTTCAGTGAAACATTATGGGCTCATGCATACAGACATTGAAAAACAACACTCTTTGATGAGCAGGTATTTTGACTTCACTTTAGAAGAGCTTTGAAAAACATTTATGAACATGTTTCAAAGCTGTGCTCAAGGATAGTATATTACATTGTGCTTTGACAGGTGTTCCTATTGAACTGAATTTTACTGGGCTTTAACGTTTTGGAGTGCTGCAGACAATATTGAAATTGCGATAAATTAAAGCGAATACTTCTAAGAAACCATGTGTATGAGCCCATTTACCTACATAATTTTTAGAGCCCCAGCTTCAGATACTTTGTTAATGTACATCAAATGTACTTTATACACTTGACACAACTACAGTGTGTGAAGTAATAGTTATTTCCAAAAGTTGAAAAATGTGATTTGATTTCTAATTACAGCTACGACTAATAATATTTCCGTTCAATAAAATTTTTTCCAAATATCAATTGTCTTTTAACACTTCACTGGCTAATATTTAAAAAAAAAAACAATAAGAAGTTGCCATTTTTTTATGCCTGAATTAGGTTAAGAACATCTATTTTAACATTTTCCAAAATAATTTTTTTTAAACCTCCCCAATCCCCCCCACCTTTTCTTTTATTAATCATTGAATTGACCATCGATGACATGTTTATACAGTATATTGGACCATCTATGTTTGGAACATTGAGTCCATCATGGCTTTACATTTTCCAGGTGGCTGCACTTCTCTGCAGCTGCCAGGTGTATACAAGCAATGTAAGGGCTGCTTTTGTTTTATATCCCTGGTGACTACTAAACTCTGCAGCCAGGGCCGTCTTTTTGCATGGGCTCAATGGGCCCTTGCCCAAGGTCCCCAGGAGATTTTAGCTGAGGCTCCCCTCTTTCCAGGGGTAATTGTAAAGAGTTACCAGGTGAGCGCTGAATGCCAATGATGGACACAGCAATAAAAATAAACTAATTTATTACAGAAACTGACAACATATAACACATTAAAATAAACAGGACCACACTACAATAATCATATAAAACTGAGGTTCCGGAAACCTCTAGCATGAACAATAGTAAGAACTAATCATAAGTACTCAGAAGGTAGTCATAATACCTAAGTTAAGAGATGATTCTCTAATAGCTTTTATCTGTAATTAATTACTCGCCCAAATGTAAAAGACACAAGAATATTTAGCACGCCGTGCATATGGGTGTCCTCAAGGTGATATGAGTTCAATTCCAATATGGAAAGAGTTCATCGAGCGGTGCAAATATTTAGAATTTGTGAAATAGCTGTTACTCACAGACTTGGCAGTTTTTCTTTTGCTGCACCCCAGTGGTATATTAGTAGCCGCTCTCTATCACCCTGTGCACGGGTGAGACATCCGTCAGCGGCGGGACTCGTCAGCGGCGTAGTCCGTCTGCAGCGTAAGCGGGGAGCCGCTCTCTCCTCCGACAGAGTGTGAGTATACCAGTACAACGTTCTCCACCCCCAGTACTGATAGAGTAATGCTCACCAGGGTAAAACACAAGGCGTTCCCGGTGTGATCCAGGGGATTGAATGGTGCAGTCGCGCTGGAGGTTTAAGCAATTGCCGGCAAATGCTGGAATCAGCTGCTGGGAGGACACACTCCAATTCTTGTGGGCAATAGGTATTAGGGCTCCTTCTCTCTGTACCCTCAACGCGTTTCTCCACACCCCAGGTGGCTTCTTCAAGAGGCAGAGTGTTCTACTCTAAGCATTGCTTATCATTCTTTTATACCTTGTCATTTCTAATTATTGAGAACAGGTGTGTGTAGGATCTCAACAGGTGCATTCTCATTTGCACTTTCATATGGCAATGTTTAACTTAGAGTACAACAAGTGGTCCACATTGAATAATAACAACAATAATTAACATTTAAAAATATTTAAAAATACTAAATAGTAGTATACTAATATATGTAAATTTAATCGCATACAGTGACAGGTTTATTGCGATGCGGACAGAATTGGAGACTCTAAATTCATAGATATCCCCACTCCAAACTATTATAATATCTTAATGTTGAAAATGAATATTTGCTCAATTTTAGTAAAATGGAAGGTTATGTTACTATATTCTTTATCTAATGTTGCTCACACACACACACAGGTCTGCCCAGCGCCATCAATACCTCTATTCTTTTTCTCCTCTTTCCAGGGGTACCAGATTTTTGAAAATTGGCCCTGGGGAACCGGAGATATCGATGTCAAAGCAGTGGTCCCCATACAAGCCTGTTAATTGCTCTTCTCAGCCAGATATCTCGGGTTCTGTCTGACTTAGAGTTTTTCTGAAGGTATACTCCTAAAGCTGAGACTCTCCCCTTTTGGTGGACACTATCAGCTTGTCTTTACCAAAGATATCAGTCTTCCAGCAGCTGGTCCCTGTTCTGGCTACACACGCCTAATATACAGTTTTAAATTTTTGTTGGTGGATTGCTCTGGCTCCTGAACTCTGATCTCCAGGACCCCAGTATCTCCTGAAAGGTGGAACTCTCTATGTTTTTTTATACCATTAAAAGCTAAGAAATCTATTTCCAGGAACTTGAGATATCTGCAGTCAAGCAAGCTGTCCTCCCACCAGAAAATGATGAATATTAAGCACACTCCACTATCCACATTTCCCTGCATATTAAACACCCCCTACCACCCTGGAAGTCATGTACCCAGGACCCCTCATTTAGCACAATGCCCCCTTCTACAGTTTAGTGTTCTCCCTCTCACCCCATCTCCCACCATCTGTGCAGTAAAGGAGTAATTAGCAGAAATTACTGCTCCAGGTCCTACATGCTGAGCGGAAGATAGAAGACCTCCTACCGCCTGCGGGACATTAAAGCTGCCATTGATAGCACCCCAACCCCTACCGCTGCAGGATGGGTAGGGGCCCCAGTGCATTGCTGTGCCCAGGGGCCTACACTACTGTTAAGATGGCCCTGTCTGCAGCCACAGGGTGGTGATGACACCGGGCTAACCTTTCAGCAGTGATCAGCAGCACAACAAGCACTGGTAAGGGAACAAGGATGCAGAGGGGTTGGAAGGTCCCTCTGAGATTAGCAGCTGCTGGAAAAATATCTTTTGGAAGTCGCCCAATGAGAGTTTCTGACTGGTCGCATCAGATGCGACCATGTCAGGCAAAGCTCAGAATGGTGTGATTGCATCTGATGCGACCGGACCAGGCTAGGCGATAATAACTATGCCTATTTGATTCAGAAATCCTAATTACTTAGTCAATTCTGTCTCTCCTTTTCTCAGTTCTCATCAGACTCTCTAGAATATTTATCTTTTTTCAAACTGTCAAAATACTGTCGGCATGATGCTTGCTTCTGTTGGCTTAACCAGTGGTTGGTTTGTCCTGCCATTTTCTGATTGGTACTATAAGTCTTTCCTACTTTTCCCAATTTTTTATCAAGAGACTCATTTCTCTGTCTGTCATGAAAAACATTATATGGCTGCATGTTATTTGTTCCTCCTCTGCCTTACTTTCCTACTACAACATCTCCTGGCCCACACACAGATCAGTCAGGTTACGTTTACAGCATCCATTATTTAAGTTAAAGTGGGTCAGTTCCATATTTTTGACACTGTCTCCCATGAAATTAAACAGCAGGACGATTACACATATTTAGATGGAAACTCACATTGTATTTTTAGGAACTGTTCTTGGATTATTTGGATGTGCTTCTTTTGCGAACTGAATATTAAATAGCACACAGCAAATAGTAAAATTACCCCTTTTGTATAACTAATCATTTCCATTATTCTTCTAAAAATAATGAATAGCTCTCATCTACCAGCATTTCCTGAAAAAAATGTTCTTTGCTGGACAGAAGTTTTGCAGATGCCTGCTTACCTCCCTATTAATAAGCTCTCTTCAAACCTTGAAAGTCATTATAATTTTTGTTCCACAAAATAATCTAATTTCTTATATGGTAGCAACATGAGGCAAATGAATACACCAGCCTATGTTTAGCTAGGAACACACCCTGCTCTTCTTATTAAAATGTGCTAATTTTGCACCTTCCTTAGACACTGTCATCTAGTTACCTAGATCCATAGCTTTAATACAGAAGTGACAGAGGTTATGGGCCAAATGTATTGACATGGAATTTCGCACAAATGTGCGAGTTGAGCGGTAAACTCGCAAATTTTGCAATGTCGACCAATGTAATGAGATGCGGAAACATGCAAAATCGCATGTTTCCTGCAGTCTAAAAAATCACACTGGCAAAACTCGCATCCAGTTGTTCTGCCACTGCAAACATACAACTCGGGCAATGTAAACCTAAAACATTACCAAAACATCAGCAATAAATAGACCAGCTTCTGGCTGGCGAGATTGACAGAAACATGCACAGATCAGTGAGATCCATGCATGATTCTGTCTGTAAAAGTAAAGAAAGAGTTAAAAAAAATAAAAAAAAACATGTGCCGGTCCCCCTTAAAAGAATAACCACCCCTGGGCTCTTTGAGATGGTCCTGGTTGCAAAAATACAGGGAAAAAATTTAGTAAGGTACCACGTATTTAAACAACCAGCACTGGGCTCTTGGACCAGTCCTAGTTCCAAAAATACGGGTGACATAAGAAGTAGGGGTCCCTGTATTTTAAAACAAGCACCGGGCTCCACAAAACAGGGAGGTAATGCCGCAGCTGGGGGACACATTTATATAAGTCTCTGCAGCCACAGCATCACCCCCCCAACTAGTCACCCTGGCCGGGGTTACCTGGCGGAGTGGGGACCCTTACAACACAGGGATCTCCCTCTCCAGGCACCCAAGGGCCAGGGATAAAGCCCAAGTCTGTCCTCGCCATCCATGGGCTGTTGATGGTGTGCTGAAAGTGTAAAAAATAATAATTAAATAAATATTGCTGGGACTTGTGGAACTACAGGTACCAGCAAGCCTCTACCACTTGCTGGCACTTGGAGAACCACAAGTACCAGCATGAAGGGCATTAAAGCGCCTGCTGGTACCTGTAGTTCCACAACAAAAGAAATATTCAAATATAGACATGCACACCGTGAAAGTATAATTTTATTAAAACATACTTACACACTTACACACTCACTTGCCTACATCCCACGCCGTAATTCACGTCCACTTGTCCTGTAGAATCCACGGGGTACCTGTAAAAAAATATACACAATTATGCACACCAAAAATCCGGTGTAGATCAGTCCTCTTCTTTCCATGTAGGCACCCACAGGGTTAAAAAAAAAAATGAAAAACCACGCAACTAAAGGAGATCCATATTTACACATGGATCCCATTCCCCGAATGCCGGGACCCCTTGTGACTTCTGCCAGTTGGGAACCCACCAGCCAATCAGGGAGCTCAATTAACCTTGTGGTTTACCACAGACTGCAAGGTTCCCACCATAGGCGATAATGGGGATTTCGCTCCCCATTACTTCCTATGCGCTCCGCTTGATTGGCAGGCCAGGAGCACACAGCCAGTCAGGAGAGTGCTATGATGTGGTGCTCCCTGATTGTATAGCGGGTCCCCAACTGACAGAAGTCACGAGGGGTCCCTTTAGTTGCGTGGTTTGGGTTTTTTTTTCCCCATTTTTGTTTTCCCCGTGGATGCCTACATTGAAAGAAGAGGACTGATCTACACCGGATTTTTGGTGAGTCTAATTTTTATTTTTATACAGGTACCCTGTGGATTCTACAGGACAAGTGGACGTGAATGGTAGTGTGGGATGTAGACAAGTATGTTTGAGTGTGTAAGTGTGTTTTTTTAATGAAATTATACTTTCACGGTGTGTGTGTCTTTATTTGAATATTTCTTTTGTTGTGGAGCTACAGGTACCAGCGGGCCTTTTAATGCCCTGCATGTTGGTACTTGTGGTTCTCCAAGTACTAGTATGTGGGGGAGGCTTGCTGGGACTTGTAGTTCCACAGCAAATTACAATATTAATTAGATTTTTTTTTACACTTTTACGGCTATCGGCCCGCCATCCACACCCCACGGATTTCGGGGACAGCCTTGAGCTTCATCCCTAGCCCTTGAGTGCCTGGAGGGGGGACACACCATTATTGTAGGGTGTCCCCACTCCCACAGGGAATCCCGGCCAGGGGAAACTAGTTGGGGGTGGTGATGCTGCAGCTGCAGTGACATAAATAAAAGTGTCCCCTGGCTGCAGCATTACCTCCCAGGATAGTGGAGCCTGGTGCTTATTTTAAACATCGGATTTTATTAAGAATTTTTCATATAAAGGGGTGATACAGAAAAAAGAAGTAGGGAAAGACCAAGGGGGAAGCCGGGAGCAAAGTACAAATAACAATACAATTCAGAAGTATCACAAAACGAAATAGTAAAGACTAGCCGATCAGAGGTGTAACAAATAAATATTACTGCTTGTAACAGTAACAGCCATTTCTAAAACAAAGTTAAAAACAGCAAGTACCGCAGGAGGATTATTATGGAGAATGCAGAACTGAGAGATCAGCAAGATTACTGTATTGTGGGGGTCATTCCGAGATAATCGTAGCTGTGCTGTGCTAAATTTAGCACAGCTACGATCATTCACACTGACATGCAGGGGGACGCCCAGCACAGGGCTATCCCGCCCCGCATGTCAGTGCCGCCCCCCCCCCCTGCAGAAGTGCAAAGGCATCGCACAGCTGCGATGCCTTTGAACTTCAAGAGTAGCTCCCGACCTTCGGCCATCTGGCATGTGCCGGCACACTGTGGCAAACTGCAGCGTGCGATCGGGTCAGAATGAACCCCATTGTTGTATGGCCCATTTTTTCCCTATAAAGAGTCCAACTGAACCATTTCATAAGGATCAAATTTGGGGAAGAGGAATATTTAGCTTCAGTAGTTTCGCAAATAATATGTTTATGAATATTGTTTTGAATATGCACTAGAGAGGGAATCTTCTCCGATTTCCATAGTTGGGCAATAGCAGCCTTAGTTGCTATGAAAATATGACCCAATCAATATTTATCGCCTACAGAGAGTTTGTCTGAATATAGATGGAGTAGTGCTATCACTGGTTCAGGAGGAATATTTAAATCTAGGACTATTCTCATCATTTGGAACACCTCTTTCCAAAGTGGCTGTATATGGGGGCATGCCCAGAATATGTGGAAAATATCACCCGCATGACCGCATTTCCTCTAACATGAATCGGAGACTGATGGCCAAATTTTATGCAGTTTTTCGGGAGTAAAATAGGCCCTATGGATAAGTTTAAAAAACATTTCGGAATGATTAACACACCTAGATATTTTAAAACATGCGCTGAAAACAAAATCCCACTCCTCATCCCTAAGGGGTCTCCCTAGATCTCTCTCCCAATAAATCTGGGATTTTAATTTGCTTTTATTAATACCTGATAGCTGGAGTGGGTACCACCATGAAATTCCATTCTTATGAGAGGTAACATCTAGCCAATTTTTAAAAAAAATTGGAAAAGTTGGTTTGCTTCATGGTGGGGTCAGAAATGATTGAAGCCATCTTCTCAATTGCAAATAAATAAAAAAATTCTGTTTCCGAATGTTGAACGATTCTTGCAATTGAGAAAAGGACATTAGCGTGTCTACGATAAATAGATCCCCCAAGAAATTGAATCCATTTTTAATCCATCTGGTGCTAGATTTGGAATCAATGACATTACAGATTTTAGGTACAAAAATGGTGACGGCAAGGTAATTTAATCACAGGATAAGGCCAATTTGTGCCATACATCTAGCGTGGTCTTAATTGATTTACATAAGCATGACATTTTGCACGTAACTGGTGGCGGCAACCACAATGGATCAGGGAGGGATACCGGGTGGGAGTAGCAACTTTCCAAAGCCACCCATGGTGGAGGGGGGGACACACACCATTATTGTAGGGTGTCCCCACTCCCACAGGGAACCCCGGCCAGGGGAAACCAGTTGGGGGGGGGGGGTTGATGCTGCAGCTGCAGTGACATAAATAAAATTGTCCCCTGGCTGCAGCATTACCTCCCAGGATAGTGGAGCCTGATGCTTATTTTAAAATTATGGGGAACCCCTACTTCTTGTGTCCCCTGTATTTTTGGAACCAGGACCGTAAGTAATGGGCACCCAACTGGCAATATTCTATCACTTTGGATGCCCACTACTAACTACTATTGCTGTGACCAATTGCCCTGAGTAATGACACATAAAACGGAGGTGGAAGCAGAAATATTGGGCATCTGCAGCATGTGCTCCCATTGTCGAAACAATTGAGTATCACCCACTGGGCATATATAAGTTACTGGCAACTAAAACATTTGAATTGCCCCTAAAAGTGCATACTGTAGGACAAATACAGTGTATGGATATTTGAGAGGCTTCAGTCTAACATTTAAAAAAAGAGACGTTGAAATCAGCTCCGCATTATGACACCAGGAAACTTTCCATGAGACAGATTAATTAAAATAATTCTGTTAAATCAGGCCAAATCCAGACAGAAGGGGAGTACCTACACGGCAAAACGCTGGTGTCCTGAAGGTCCGGTGAAATCATAATTTTATAACCGAACTGTAAGTGATTATTACTGCATGCAAACCGGAGAGAGTCTTATATGTTCTTAATAGTGGATTATAAATAAACTTTTAATTTTCTTTGGACCTGGAGTGATCGGATTGTGCTTTTTCGGAATTTAAATACAAAGTGATACCGTGTTTAAGATTGTGAGACTTTCCTTGCGGGAGTTTCCTTTGGAGGACAGTGTGGGAATTTAAAGCATTGTGTCTGGAAAGTGTATATGAAATTAAGAAGTACCAGGCCTGATTTAACAGAATTATTTTAATTAATCTGTATCATGGAAAGTTTCCTGGTGTCATAATGTGGAGCTGATTTTAACGGCGCTGTGAAGACTTTTCAAAGGTTTCTTTTGTGTGGATTTTGTGTTTGCTGATTAGCTGATCAGCTTCTTTGGAAAGCACAGCTGGAATCGTTAAAAGCGCTTAAGAAAAGATCTTTGTTTTGGAGTACAGTTTAAAAAAAGAGGGCTAATTACTAAAACTGGGCATAAACTGTACAATTATCTGTCAGATAATCTGTGGTTGGAATGAAAATCTGGTAATGGATGAGAGCAACTGACAGTTGACCATTTGCTCCCAAACACTGGAAAATGGACACATCCTGTCATTTACTGTACACAAATTGGTTAAATTACGGACAGGTTTTGTCCATTTCCAGTGTTTGGTAGCAAATGGTCGATTGTCAGTTGCTCTCATCCACTAACAGGTTTTCATTCCAACCACAGATTATCTGACAGATAATTATATAGTGAATGCCCAGATTTAGGTTTATTTATTTATAACATACAGTTCAGTAATTCACAGTCATTGTTATATAACACATACATTTCAAATTGGGGTTTTGCTATATGTTTGTGTGCATCTAATTACATTTTACGTTAAGGTTTTTCTACAGAATAAGTATAAAACTCTTAATAATATTTGAGCAATATATTTTCATGGATGAATTTTTCTTATACAGTACAGGCTATTCATGAAGTCTAGAACTGAATTAAGACAAATCTGCTTCACTCCTTATCAGCTCTTAACACAGAACTTGGCTTAACATGAGTCTAGCTGTTTAGATAGCTTTAAACTTAAAAAAATCCAAAATAAAAAAGATAGCTTGAAAATGTTCAGTACTTGTACTATGAAATAGATTGTGTTTACCCTGTGCTTATTTCATGAAATATATCTAAAAAACCAAAATGTATCTAATTAAATAATGCTAAAAAATGTTTTATACTAATTCAGTTAATTAATTAATCAATCCAAATGTTATCTGTGTTTTAAGGATGTTTCCTACTGACTTTTGCCTCTCTTAATTTGAATTAAAGGTTAGTATGGTAATTGGCCATATGCTTCAGCTTTTTAAGTCTGTTTGAAGTAATGTTGTGTTTAAATTTTCTACTATTTCAGTATCAGTTACACTACCCCAGGCCTGTACTCTATATGAAAATCAATTAGTGAACATATTGTTTTAGGCTATATTTTCTTTTATATTCTTGGAATCCCAAACTTACAAATCTTTTTTTTCAAAACACTTTAAGATCACTCTAGAAGTTCTACTTAGAAAGGTCAAAAAGATTTGCAAAAAGCTAAATAATGTTTTTATGAAAGGCTAGATGCATGCACAGTGTGGCTTGTGCCTCTCCCAACCATGTGAATGACAGCTCTTTGCTAAAACCTTTGAAAAGCCTTTAATTGTGGTGATTAAAGTACACTTAACCCTGAAGACAACCATCTTGACTTTGTTTTTTTAATGGATATCCCTTGACTTTTAGTTAAGGCTGCATGTGGTTGAAAAATGAAAATAGGAGAATTAAAGTATTATGACTAATTTTTCACTAATTATATAAAATGCTAATTTAATGATCAAGTAAAGACCGATGTCTGTCAAACTTTTGAGAAGACCTATTGTGCACAAAACTGTCCTGTCTGGACAATTTAAAGCTGATCAGTAGGCTTAGAAATATTAATGGTTGTTACAAGTGCAAGTAAAATTCAAAAATGTTACTAAATGTGAGCTCTAAAATCATTAAAGTATTTTTGATCCATAACTTGTAAAAGTTAACATTAATAACATTTTCTACAGTGCTATATGAAGACGATTCCAGGAAAACTGTGCCTGCCTAGATGAATTTACAACCAATTTTTTGTGCCTAGAACACAGGAAGACACTGCACGTGGGACATTTATGAGAAAAAGCAGTAGCAAGTGGTGCATTATTAGTGGATTCCAGAGTAACAAATGGGGAATTCTCATATAACTTTTATCTTTCACTTCTTTTTGTAATAGTCACCCATACTGATAATGAACATAGAACGATCTACCTTCACAATTTACCAGTTTGTCCAAATTTTCTAAAATTTTTCTGCTGCTGCTTTGAGTCTGGATTTGTTTACTCGTTTATTTTATTATTTAATTATTCACAGTTTCCTATATAGTGCAGCATTTTCCGTTGCGCTTTACAATTGGAATCAATAGTGTTAAGACAAACTGGGTAATCATAGACAGAGATAGAGGTAGGAATGCCCTGCTCTCAAGCTTACAATCTATAGGGATATAGGAAGGAAACACAAGGATAGGCTCTATCTATAGTATATCAGTCACTAGATTGCATAGACAGTCCTGATGGGATGTTATTAGATATGAATGCTTCTGAAGGTTATGTGGGCGGTTCAGAAATTTGATAGGCTCGCCTGAATAGGGGAGTTTTCAAGGAACAATTGAAATGTTTGGAGGCTAGAGGAGAGTCTAATTGCGCATGGGAGGGCATTCCAAAGGATGGGTGCTGCCTGAAGAAAGTCCTGCAATTGTGAATGTGAGCAAGTAATCCGTGCAGATGAGAGACGCAGATCTTGTGCAGAGCGGATAGGTCAAGTTGGGAGATATTTTGAGATAAGCGAAGAGATATATGTTGGTGTAGTTTGGTTAGTAGCTTTATATGAGAGTATAAGTATTTTATATTAAATACGGTAGAATATGGGCAACCAATAAAGGGACTGACAGAAAGGATCAGCAGATGATGAACGTCTTGCTAGGAAGATTAGCCTTGCAGCTGCATTCAAAATGGATTGTAGTGGTGAGAGTGTTATCTTGGGAAGACAAGTAGGGAGACTATTGCACTAATCAATGCAAGAGATGATGAGTGCATGGATTACAGTTTTTGCAGTGTCTTGTGTAAGATAAGGATGTATTTTGGATATGTTTTAAGATGCATGTAACATGATTTAGAGATGGATTAAATGTGTGGAACAAAGGCCTTGTGTGGTAGGGTGAATAGTAGCATTATCAACAGTTATGGAGATATCAGGTTGGTAACTATTCTTGGCTGGCAGGAATTTCATTAATTATGTTTTGGAAATGTTGAGTTTGAGGTGGCGAGATGACATCCAAGATGAAATGGCATCAGCTTTTCCCTCATGTTTCTACATTATCTCATCGACTTCAGTTTTGTTCTACAGGAATCCTTTTGGAACTTAGCAGTTCGGTCAGTTACAGTGTGTCTCTACCAAAGCCAGGTGGTCCTCTTCTATGTGCAAACCAGCATCATGACATTTTACACTAGAGAACAGTTGAAAATCAATCTCATTATTTCTGGCATTTATCATAGGTGCTGTTCATTGAACCTGATTCAGAGTTGTATGAAAACCCAATTTGCGTACAACTAATATGTTGGGTGAAAACAGGAAAAAAATTCGGCGCCTCCAGCAAAATGGGCTATTAATTAATAAACCAATGGATAATATACTGTATTATTTACACATACATAACCAGCAGCTGTTAAAAGGGTTACTCAGCCCTTATCAAAACACAATCCAAAAACAAAAAACAGCGCTAATAGGTATGTATAAATTATTTTATTACCATTAACAACACATATATAAATTAAAAATATATTAAAACTGTTAGAAGCGTGCCGGTTATAAACAACATGCAAATTAACTGCACAAAAGAACTCATGCAAACGCACATGTAATATTCAATTAAGCTCTGATGCAAAAATTTGTGCAATTGTACATAGATCATTAGTTCATGAGTCCCACATGTTTGAACTCCATGCAATTCAGATGGACTGTTATGCTAGCATTTTAATGCCCAGATGGTAACCACCAAATTGATCCAACTAAATGTCTGTTTTGTTAGTGGATTAATAAGCACAAGCCTTGCAATTAGTAGTTTCTACAGTACATGGGCATAGTAGATGTTAGTATCACCTGCACAGTACGCCCCACTTCCAATAATGCGTGGATACTGCCTCCCGCCTTCTGGTGCCTTCAGCACATTAAAGGTGCCATATCCGGAGTGTCCAAATTAGGGCTTTGATAAGGCTGTTTATAGAGTCCAAATTGCCGGTACCGGACACGCTGTAGACGTCTAATCATTTGGGAGAAGGGAGGGGGAGGCATTGGAAAACATTCCTGAAAATAAGAATTTACTTACCGATAATTCTATTTCTCGTAGTCCGTAGTGGATGCTGGGGACTCCGTAAGGACCATGGGGAATAGCGGCTCCGCAGGAGACTGGGCACATCTAAAGAAAGCTTTAGGACTATCTGGTGTGCAATGGCTCCTCCCCCTATGACCCTCCTCCAAGCCTCAGTTAGGATACTGTGCCCGGACGAGCGTACACAATAAGGAAGGATCTTGAATCCCGGGTAAGACTCATACCAGCCACACCAATCACACCGTACAACTTGTGATCTGAACCCAGTTAACAGCATGATAACAGAGGAGCCTCTAGAAAAGATGGCTCACTACAGCAATAACCCGATTTTTTGGTAACAATAACTATGTACCAGTATTGCAGACAATCCGCACTTGGGATGGGCGCCCAGCATCCACTACGGACTACGAGAAATAGAATTATCGGTAAGTAAATTCTTATTTTCTCTAACGTCCTAAGTGGATGCTGGGGACTCCGTAAGGACCATGGGGATTATACCAAAGCTCCCAAACGGGCGGGAGAGTGCGGATGACTCTGCAGCACCAAATGAGAGAACTACAGGTCCTCCTCAGCCAGGGTATCAATTTTGTAGAATTTTACAAACTTATTTGCTCCTGACCAAGTAGCTGCTCGGCAAAGTTGTAAAGCCGAGACCCCTCGGGCAGCCGCCCAAGATGAGCCCACCTTCCTTGTGGAGTGGGCATTTACAGATTTTTGGCTGTGGCAGGCCTGCCACAGAATGTGCAAGCTGAATTGTACTACAAATCCAACGAGCAATAGTCTGCTTAGAAGCAGGAGCACCCAGCTTGTTGGGTGCATACAGGATAAACAGCGAGTCAGTTTTCCTGACTCCAGCCGTCCTGGAAACATATTTTTTCAGGGCCCTGACAACGTCTAGCAACTTGGAGTCCTCCAAGTCCCTAGTAGCCGCAGGCACCACAATAGGTTGGTTCAGGTGAAACGCTGAAACCACCTTAGGGAGAAACTGAGGACGAGTCCTCAATTCCGCCCTGTCCGAATGAAAAATCAGATAAGGGCTTTTACAGGATAAAGCCGCCAATTCTGACACGCGCCTGGCCCAGGCCAGGGCCAACAGCATGACCACTTTCCATGTGAGATATTTTAACTCCACAGATTTAAGTGGTTCAAACCAATGTGACTTTTGGAACCCAAAAACTACATTGAGATCCCAAAGTGCCACTGGAGGCACAAAAGGAGGCTGTATATGCAGTACCCCTTTTACAAACGTCTGAACTTCAGGGACTGAAGCTAGTTCTTTTTGGAAGAAAATTGACAGGGCCGAAATTTGAACCTTAATGGACCCCAATTTCAGGCCCATAGACACTCCTGTTTGCAGGAAATGTAGGAATCGACCCAGTTGAATTTCCTCCGTCGGGCCTTACTGGCCTCGCACCACGCAACATATTTTCGCCAAATGCGGTGATAATGTTTTGCGGTTACATCCTTCCTGGTTTTGATCAGGATAGGGATGACTTCACCCGGAATGCCTTTTTTCCTTCAGGATCCGGCGTTCAACCGCCATGCCGTCAAACGCAGCCGCGGTAAGTCTTGGAACAGACAGGGTCCTTGCTGGAGCAGGTCCCTTCTTAGAGGTAGAGGCCACGGATCCTCCGTGAGCATCTCTTGAAGTTCCGGTTACCAAGTCCTTCTTGGCCAATCCGGAGCCACGAATATAGTGCTTACTCCTCTCCATCTTATCAATCTCAGTACCTTGGGTATGAGAGGCAGAGGAGGGAACACATACACTGACTGGTACACCCACGGTGTTACCAGAGCGTCTACAGCTATTGCCTGAGGGTCCCTTGACCTGGCGCAATACCTGTCGAGTTTTTCCCAACGGTTTATAATCATGTGGACGACTTCTGGGTGAAGTCCCCACTCTCCCGGGTGGAGGTCGTGCTGAGGAAGTCTGCTTCCCAGTTGTCCACTCCCGGAATGAATACTGCTGACAGTGCTATCACATGATTTTCCGCCCAGCGAAGAATCCTTGCAGCTTCTGCCATTGCCCTCCTGCTTCTTGTGCCACCCTGTCTGTTTACGTGGGTGACTGCCGTGATGTTGTCCGACTGGATCAACACCGGCTGACCTTGAAGCAGAGGTCTTGCTAAGCTTAGAGCATTGTAAATGGCCCTTAGCTTCAGGATATTTATGTGAAGTGATGTCTCCAGGCTTGACCATAAGCCCTGGATATTCCTTCCCTGTGTGACTGCTCCCCAGCCTCGCAGGCTGGCATCCGTGGTCACCAGGACCCAGTCCTGAATGCCGAATCTGCGGCCCTCTAGAAGATGAGCACTCTGCAACCACCACAGGAGGGACACCCTTGTCCTTGGTGATAGGGTTATCCGCTGATGCATCTGAAGATGCGACCCGGACCATTTGTCCAGCAGGTCCCACTGGAAAGTTCTTGCGTGGAATCTGACGAATGGGATTGCTTCGTAGGAAGCCAGAACCCTTGTGCATTGATGCACTGAGACTTGGCTCGGTTTTAGGAGGTTCCTGACTAACTCGGATAACTCCCTGGCTTTCTCCTCCGGGAGAAACACCTTTTTCTGGACTGTGTCCAGGATCATCCCTAGGAACAGAAGACAAGTCGTCGGAACCAGCTGCGATTTTGGAATATTGAGAATCCAATCGTGCTGCCGCAACACTACCTGAGATAGTGCTACACCGACCTCCAACTGTTCCCTGGATCTTACCCTTATCAGGGAATCGTCCAAGTAAGGGATAACTAAAATTCCCTTCCTTCGAAGGAATATCATCATTTCGGCCATTACCTTGGTAAAGACCCGGGGTGCCGTGGACCATCCATACGGCAGCGTCTGAACTGATAGTGACAGTTCTGTACCATAAACCTGAGGTACCCTTGATAAGAAGGGTAAATTTTGACATGAAGGTAAGCATCCTTGATGTCCCGAGACATCATGTAGTCCCCTTCTTCCAGGTTCGCAATCACTGCTCTGAGTGACTCAATCTTGAATTTGAACCTCTGTATGTAAGTGTTCAAAGATTTTAGATTTAGAATCGGTCTCACCGAGCCGTCCGGCTTCGGTACCACAACAGTGTGGAATAATACCCCGTTCCCTGTTGCAGGAGGGGTACCTTGATTATCACCTGCTGGGAATACAGCTTGTGAATGGCTTCCAAAACTGTCTCCCTGTCAGAAGGAGACATCGGTAAAGCCGACTTTAGGAAACGGCGAGGGGGAGACGTCTCGAATTCTAATTTGTACCCCTGAGATATCACCTGAAGGATCCAGGGGTCTACTTGCGAGTGAGCCCACTGCGCGCTGAAATTCATTGAGACGGGCCCCCCACCGTGCCTGATTCTGCTTGTAAAGCCCCAGCGTCATACTGAGGGCTTGGCAGAGGCGGGAGAGGGTTTCTGTTCCAGGGAACTGGCTGATTTCTGCAGCCTTTTTCCTCTCCCTCTGTCACGGGGCAGAAATGAGGAACCTTTTGCCCGCTTGTCCACGAAAAGACTGCGCCTGATAATACGGCGTCTTCTCATGTTGAGAGGCGACCTGGGGTACAAACGTGGATTTCCCAGCTGTTGCCGTGGCCACCAGGTCTGAAAGACCGACCCCAAATAACTCCTCCCTTTAATAAGGCAATACTTCCAAATGCCGTTTGGAATCCGCATCACCTGACCACTGACGTGTCCATAACCTTCTACTGGTAGAAATGGACAACGCACTTAGACTTGATGCCAGTCGGCAAATATTCCGCTGTGCATCTCGCATATATAGAAATGCATCTTTTAAATGCTCTATAGGCAAAAATATACTGTCCCTATCTAGGGTATCAATATTTTTAGTCATGGAATCCGACCATGCCAACCCAGCACTGCACATCCAGGCTGAGGCGATTGCTGGTCGCAGTATAACACCAGTATGTGTGTAAATACATTTTAGGATACCCTCCTGCTTTCTATCAGCAGTATCCTTAAGGGCGGCCATCTCAGGAGAGGGTAGAGCCCTTACAAGCGTGTAAGCGCTTTATCCACCCTAGGGGGTGTTTCCCAACGCACCCTAACCTCTGGCGGGAAAGGATATAATGCCAATAACATTTTAGAAATTATCAGTTGTTATCGGGGGAAAACCACGCATCATCACACACCTCATTTAATTTCTCAGATTCAGGAAAACTACAGGTAGTTTTTCCTCACCGAACATAATACCCCTTTTTGGTGGTACTCGTATTATCAGAAATGTGTAAAACATTTTTCATTGCCTCAATCATGTAACGTGTGGCCCTACTGGAAGTCACATTTGTCTCTTCACCGTCGACACTGGAGTCAATATCCGTGTCGGCGTCTATATCTGCCATCTGAGGTAACGGGCGCTTTAGAGCCCCTGACGGCCTATGAGACGTCTGGACAGGCCCAAGCTGAGTAGCCGGCTGTCTCATGTCAACCACTGTCTTTTATACAGAGCTGACACTGTCACGTAATTCCTTCCAACAGTTCATCCACTCAGGTGTCGACCCCCTAGGGGGTGACATCACTATTACAGGCAATCTGCTCCGTCTCCACATCATTTTTCTCCTCATACATGTCGACACAAACGTACCGACATACAGTACACACACAGGGAATGCTCTGATAGAGGACAGGACCCCACTAGCCCTCTGGGGAGACAGAGGGAGAGTTTGCCAGCACACACCAGAGCGCTATATATATACAGGGATAACCTTATATAAGTGTTTTTCCCCTTATAGCTGCTGTATCTTTAATACTGCGCGTAATTTGTGCCCCCCCTCTCTTTTTTAACCCTTTCTGTAGTGTAGTGACTGCAGGGGAGAGACAGGGAGCTTCCCTCCAACGGAGCTGTGAGGGAAAATGGCGCCAGTGTGCTGAGGAGATAGGCTCCGCCCCCTTATCGGCGGCCTTATCTCCCGTTTTTTTATGTATTCTGGCAGGGGTTAAATGCATCCATATAGCCCAGGAGCTATATGTGATGCATTTTTTGCCATCCAAGGTGTTTTTTATTGCGTCTCAGGGCGCCCCCCCCCAGCGCCCTGCACCCTCAGTGACTGGAGTGTGAAGTGTGCTGATAGCAATGGCGCACAGCTGCAGTGCTGTGCGCTACCTTGTTGAAGACAGGACGTCTTCTGCCGCCGATTTTCCGGACCTCTTCTGCCTTCTGGCTCTGTAAGGGGGCCGGCGGCGTGGCTCTGGGACCCATCCAGGCTGGGCCTGTGATCGTCCCTCTGGAGCTAATGTCCAGTAGCCTAAGAAGCCCAATCCACTCTGCACGCAGGTGAGTTCGCTTCTTCTCCCCTTAGTCCCTCGATGCAGTGAGCCTTTTGCCAGCAGGTCTCACTGAAAATAAAAAACCTAAACTAAAACTTTCACTAAGAAGCTCAGGAGAGCCCCTAGTGTGCACCCTTCTCGTTCGGGCACAAAGATCTAACTGAGGCTTGGAGGAGGGTCATAGGGGGAGGAGCCAGTGCACACCAGATAGTCCTAAAGCTTTCTTTAGATGTGCCCAGTCTCCTGCGGAGCCGCTATTCCCCATGGTCCTTACGGAGTCCCCAGCATCCACTTAGGACGTTAGAGAAAATGGGAGAGGTGTAACCCCCATGTTTCCTGGGAGTGCAGCGGCCAGATGCAGATCTATTGGCACGCAGATGTTTCGACTAATCTGAGCAGCCTTTTATACAGATTATACAGATGTTATACCAATATTATACCATTGTTATACTCCCTCAGACTTTAATGTTTAATAATAAGAAATGATTACACCTTGATTTATGGCAATAATGTTAATCTTTGTTATAGAATATTTTGTACCACCAATATTATACTCTCTTAGCCCTACATACTAATATACTACCTATTTCAGCATCATGTTCCTATGACAACAGAACTCTGTGACAAGATGGCCTGGTGGTTATGGAGATGACCCTGCCTACTATATATCAGTATTGGCCATATCACTTGTCAATCGCTTTAAGGAATTACAATTACTCCCACACCCACTCTTCAGACTGATTAGGTACACATTTTGGTAATCACTGTATAAGTGCACACTCCCACGTCTCTCTGGATTGGTTCCCTCTTTTGTCAATCACTCCCTACTTTACTCTCATTGGCTGTTCCTGTGAACAGCCAGTGGCATCACTAAACTTCAAGCAACCATTTGAAATAGGCCCTTCCACATGTCTGGTTGTCCAGAGTCACCACAGCGTTATGGTATACTCTGCCAGCAGTACCCCTTTGCAGCACTGACTTTTTGGGAATAGTCTGTACAGCATTTCCCCTGCTTTCACCATGCACAGTTTAATTACAGGGGGACAGAAGCAATAATGTATGCCACATAGGCATACAGTCTACCCTCCTCTGATTTGGGGATTCTACTTCACCTGCTGTGAATACACCACAAACAGCAAGAAGCAGCACCCTGTGTTTTTTCCTCATATCACTTTATCTCCTATTTTCAGACACTCCCATTGTGATCGTCAGTACCCCTTTTACACCTACGAGCACGGGTCGCAGCCGGGAGCCTGACACGGGAGCTGCCCCCTGCTGCGACCCGTGCTCGGTCCCTTTCCCATTAGCAGTCACAACCCGGCATATGCCGGGTTGGTGACGCTTCTAGCTACACGGCAGGGGCGGCGCAGGGAGATCACATGATCTCCCAGCGCCGCCCATCCATACAGTGTAAACGGGAGCCGTGTCGCATCGACACGGCTCCCGTTTACACTACACCCTACCCGGATCATTCCCGTGTCCTACCCAGGTAAATAGCCGGGTAGGATTCACGGGTCACTTGATCCGGGTTTACCCTTTTCCACTTGCCAAAAACACGGGTAAATGCGCGCCCCCGTGCATTTACCCGTGTTTTTTGAGCTAGTGGAAAAGGGGTATCAGTCTGCACTAAACTGTATCAGACTCACCCCAGAGGCAGATCCAACAGCACATGTCTTTTTTTTTATACCACCAGGTTTTGATAGGAGATCCAGGCACGCATCATTCACTTCCCCCTGGCCATAGGCATTTCTATAATGGGTGCACACCCTGCACCCAGGGCCGGCTCCAGGCCTACTAGCACCCTGTGCGAGAAAATGTAAAAGCGCCCCCTCCCATACTGGAAAAGTGGGCGTGGCCTCTGAAAAAGTGGGCGGGGCCTCGATTTCATATCACACTATAAATAAATAAATATATTTTCACACCCCCTCTACGCACACAATTAGCAGCATTACACATAACAGCTACAGTAGTGTTCCTTACACACAATGTCTCCAGTATAGTGCCAACTACACATAATGTCTACAGTAGTGCAGTGCCAGATAGACATGACATGCCGCGCAGCAGTGCCAGCTACACATGACATGCCCCCAGCAGTGCCAGCTACACGACATGCCCCCCAGCAGTGCCAGATAGACATGATATACCCCCCAGCAGTGCCAGATAGACAGGACATGCCCTGCTGCAGTGCCAGCTACACATGATATGCCCCCCAGCAGTGCCAGCTACACATGATAGTGTTCACTCTAGGATTTTTTTAGGGCAGGGGTGCTGATCACGGGGAGGGCACATTTTGCATTTTTGAGGGCACATATTTAAGTTAGAAGGGCAAAATTATGTACATACTGTAATGCTTGTTGCACCGTCCAAAACATGGACCTTGCGCGCCAAAAATTTAGGGGCGTTGCTTCGTGGGGAAGGGGCGCGGCCACATAATAGTGGCAATTCGCATTACACCACACAGTAGTGCAGCTAATACACATTGCACCAGGTAGAACCTCCTATACACACTGCGACAGGTAGAGCACGTTAAGACACTTTGTGCCAGGCAGAGCACGTTAGACACTTTGCGGCAGGCAGAGCACGTTAGACACTTTGCGCCAGGTATTGCACTGAGACATGGGAACACTACATGATATGCCCCCCAGCCGTGCCAAATGTACATGACATGCCCCCCCAGCAGTGCCAAATGCACATGACATCCCCCCCAGCAGTGCGAGAAACATAATTGCCCCCACAGTGCCAGATACATAAATGCCCCCCACAGTGCCAGATACATAAATGCCCCCCACAGTGCCAGATACATAAATGCCCCCCACAGTGCCAGATATATAAATGCCCCCCACAGTACCAGATACATAAATGCCCCCCACAGTGCCAGATACATAAATGCCCCCCACAGTGCCAGATACATAAATACCCCCACAGTGCCAGATATATAAATGCCCCCCACAGTGACAGATATGCCCCCACAGTCCCAGATAGATAAATGACCCCACAGTGCCAGATACATTAATGCCCCCTCACAGTGCCAGATAAATGCCCCCACAGTGCCAGATACATTAATGCCCCCTCACAGTGCCAGATAAATGCCGCCACAGTGCCAGATACATCAATGCCCTCCCCCCAGTGCCAGATATGCCCCCACAGACCCAGATAGATACATGACCCCACAGTGCCAGAAATGCCCCTACAGTGCCAGATACATTAATGCCTTCTCACAGTGCACAGATAAATGCCCCCACAGTGCCAGATAAATGCCCCCCCACAGTGCCAGATACATTAATGCCCCCCCCCACAGTGCCAGATAAATGAATGCACCCCCACAGTGCCAGATAAATGCCCCCCACAGTGCCAGATAAATGTACCCCACAGTGCCAGATACATGAATGCCCCCCCGACAGTCCCAGATAGATACATGACCCCACAGTGCCAGAAATGCCCCCACAGTGCCAGATACATTAATGCCCCCTCACAGTGCACAGATAAATGTTCCCCCCCCACAGTGGTAGATAAATGAATGTCCCCCACAGTGCCAGATAAATGAATGCCCCTCACAGTGCCAGATAAATGCCCCCCACAGTGCCAGATAAATGCCCCCCACAGTGCCACATATGCCCCCAGTACCTGCTGTGCCGAGGGAGGGGGAGTGCTGCTGTGCGCGCCGCTGCGGCCGCTGTCTGTGCTGTCTGCCGCTGTCTGTGCACGCTGTGCGGCGCCGGTGTCTGACATCAGACGCCGTCACCGCATAGCGCACACAGCGGCGGCGCACACAGCGGGAGGACAGCAGGGGAGATCAGGGCCGGCTCCAGGCTCCGACATGGCGGCGCCAGCACGCAGCGCCCTTTAAGGGTGGCGCCCTGCGCGGCCGCTCGAGTCGAACATGCCTCGAGCCGGCCCTGCCTGCACCCATATATTACACTTAACCCTCCGGAGTCCCACAGTGGTGTCCCTGCAGTGCAGAAACAAATCACTTGGGAAATGGCCGCCGTGGCCATTTCCGAGTGATTTACGCATTTGCACTGGAGATGTCTCCCTGGGAACAAGGTGCTTGTTCCATGTTCCCGGAGACCTGTACATGCTGCTGGAGAGGAGGGGGCCTGCAACTGAGGCTGCACACGGGAATAGCCTCTGTTAGCCGGGATTCCGGCTGTCAGCATTGTCAGTGGTCAGGATTCTGGTGTCAGTATCCTGACCGCCGGGATTCTGACTGCTGGCAATGTAACAAATGCGGATCCCTTTGAAACTGCCTCCTGCTTTGTTACTCACATTCAGTCTGTCTCCCAGTCTTGCAACCTAGTCATCTTCCCAGAATACGTCCATTTCTTACTCAGGATGCTACCAAAACTCTTTTCTACTCTCTCATCAGCATTGATTACTGCAATCTTCTGCCCTAACTCACCAATCGCCACTTCAATGGTGCTTATTGACTGATCTTCCTCTTCAGAAGCTCCACATATGCCAAACCACTTTGCAAATCCCTACACTGTCTAGCAATATCCTTCACAATTCAATACATATTATTCACTCTTGCATTCAAGTCATCAAGAAGACCATCCCTTTAAACAATTCAAATCTAATTTAAAAATACTCTATTAGATCTAGTTGTCACCTGATCATCGCCTCTGGTAACAACATTTCTTGCCCACCTGCAAGTTTTCTCCTGTGCTATTAACCAACTAGTGCACTAGGTTAAAAAAGACAAGAAAAACTCCTCTTTTGGGCGGACTCTTCTAAATAGAGATAAAATTAATTGTAAAATAAAACATAACTTTTAATCTGAACCCTTATAAAAAGTAGAGATGAGCGGGTTCGGTTTCTTTGAATCCGAACCCGCACGAACTTCACTTTTTTTTTCACGGGTCCGAGCGACTCGGATCTTCCCGCCTTGCTCGGTTAACCCGAGCGCGCCCGAACGTCATCATGACGCTGTCGGATTCTCGCGAGACTCGGATTCTATATAAGGAGCTGCGCGTCGCCGCCATTTTCACACGTGCATTGAGATTGATAGGGAGAGGACGTGGCTGGCGTCCTCTCCATTAGAATAGATTAGAAGAGAGAGAGAGAGAGAGATTGTGCAGACAGAGTTTACCACAGTGACCAGTGCAGTTGTTGTTAAGTTAACTTTTATTTAATATATCCGTTCTCTGCTATATCCGTTCTCTGCCTGAAAAAAACGATACACAGCAGTCACACAGTGTGACTCAGTCTGTGTGCACTCAGCTCAGCCCAGTGTGCTGCACATCAATGTATAAAAGCTTATAATAATTGTGGGGGAGACTGGGGAGCACTGCAGGTTGTTATAGCAGGAGCCAGGAGTACATAATATTATATTAATTTAAAATTAAACAGTGCACACTTTTGCTGCAGGAGTGCCACTGCCAGTGTGACTAGTGGTGACCAGTGCCTGACCACCAGTATAGTAGTATATTGTTGTATACTATCTCTTTATCAACCAGTCTATATTAGCAGCAGACACAGTACAGTGCGGTAGTTCACGGCTGTGGCTACCTCTGTGTCGGCAGTCGGCACTCGGCAGGCAGTCCGTCCATCCATAATTGTATAATTATATACCACCTAACCGTGGTATTTTTTTTTCTTTCTTTATACCGTCGTCATAGTCATACTAGTTGTTACGAGTATACTACTATCTCTTTATCAACCAGTGTACAGTGCGGTAGTTCACGGCTGTGGCTACCTCTGTGTCGGCAGTCGGCAGGCAGTCCGTCCATCCATAATTGTATTATTATAATATATACCACCTAACCGTGGTTTTTTTTTCATTCTTTATACCGTTATAGTGTCATACTAGTTGTTACGAGTATACTACTATCTCTTTATCAACCAGTGTACAGTGCGGTAGTTCACGGCTGTGGCTACCTCTGTGTCGGCAGTCGGCAGGCAGTCCGTCCATCCATAATTGTATTATAATATATACCACCTAACCGTGGTTTTTTTTTCATTCTTTATACCGTCATAGTGTCATACTAGTTGTTACGAGTATACTACTATCTCTTTATCAACCAGTGTACAGTGCGGTAGTTCACGGCTGTGGCTACCTCTGTGTCGGCAGTCGGCAGGCAGTCCGTCCATCCATAATTGTATTATAATATATACCACCTAACCGTGGTTTTTTTTTCATTCTTTATACCGTCATAGTCAGTCATACTAGTTGTTACGAGTATACTACTATCTCTTTATCAACCAGTGTACAGTGCGGTAGTTCACGGCTGTGGCTACCTCTGTGTCGGCACTCGGCAGGCAGTCCGTCCATCCATAATTGTATTATAATATATACCACCTAACCGTGGTTTTTTTTTCATTCTTTATACCGTCATAGTGTCATACTAGTTGTTACGAGTATACTACTATCTCTTTATCAACCAGTGTACAGTGCGGTAGTTCACGGCTGTGGCTACCTCTGTGTCGGCAGTCGGCAGGCAGTCCGTCCATCCATAATTGTATTATAATATATACCACCTAACCGTGGTTTTTTTTTCATTCTTTATACCGTCATAGTGTCATACTAGTTGTTACGAGTATACTACTATCTCTTTATCAACCAGTGTACAGTGCGGTAGTTCACGGCTGTGGCTACCTCTGTGTCGGCAGTCGGCAGGCAGTCCGTCCATCCATAATTGTATTATAATATATACCACCTAACCGTGGTTTTTTTTCCATTCTTTATACCGTCATAGTCAGTCATACTAGTTGTTACGAGTATACTACTATCTCTTTATCAACCAGTGTACAGTGCGGTAGTTCACGGCTGTGGCTACCTCTGTGTCGGAACTCGGCAGGCAGTCCGTCCATCCATAATTGTATTACAATATATACCACCTAACCGTGGTTTTTTTTTCATTCTTTATACCGTCATAGTCAGTCATACTAGTTGTTACGAGTATACTACTATCTCTTTATCAACCAGTGTACAGTGCGGTAGTTCACGGCTGTGGCTACCTCTGTGTCGGCAGTCGGCAGGCAGTCCGTCCATCCATAATTGTATTACAATATATACCACCTAACCGTGGTTTTTTTATACCACCTAACCGTGGCAGTCCGTCCATAATTGTATACTAGTATCCAATCCATCCATCTCCATTGTTTACCTGAGGTGCCTTTTAGTTCTGCCTATAAAATATGGAGAACAAAAAAGTTGAGGTTCCAAAATTAGGGAAAGATCAAGATCCACTTCCACCTCGTGCTGAAGCTGCTGCCACTAGTCATGGCCGAGACGATGAAATGCCAGCAACGTCGTCTGCCAAGGCCGATGCCCAATGTCATAGTACAGAGCATGTCAAATCCAAAACACCAAATATCAGAAAAAAAAGGACTCCAAAACCTAAAATAAAATTGTCGGAGGAGAAGCGTAAACTTGCCAATATGCCATTTACCACACGGAGTGGCAAGGAACGGCTGAGGCCCTGGCCTATGTTCATGGCTAGTGGTTCAGCTTCACATGAGGATGGAAGCACTCAGCCTCTCGCTAGAAAACTGAAAAGACTCAAGCTGGCAAAAGCACCGCAAAGAACTGTGCATTCTTTGAAATCCCAAATCCACAAGGAGAGTCCAATTGTGTCGGTTGCGATGCCTGACCTTCCCAACACTGGACGTGAAGAGCATGCGCCTTCCACTATTTGCATGCCCCCTGCAAGTGCTGGAAGGAGCACCCGCAGTCCAGTTCCTGATAGTCAGATTGAAGATGTCAGTGTTGAAGTACACCAGGATGAGGAGGATATGGGTGTTGCTGGCGCTGGGGAGGAAATTGACCAGAAGGATTCTGATGGTGAGGTGGTTTGTTTAAGTTAGGCACCCGGGGAGACACCTGTTGTCCGTGGGAGGAATATGGCCGTTGACATGCCAGGTGAAAATACCAAAAAAATCAGCTCTTCGGTGTGGAGGTATTTCACCAGAAATGCGGACAACAGGTGTCAAGCCGTGTGTTCCCTTTGTCAAGCTGTAATAAGTAGGGGTAAGGACGTTAACCACCTCGGAACATCCTCCCTTATACGTCACCTGCAGCGCATTCATAATAAGTCAGTGACAAGTTCAAAAACTTTGGGTGACAGCGGAAGCAGTCCACTGACCAGTAAATCCCTTCCTCTTGTAACCAAGCTCACGCAAACCACCCCACCAACTCCCTCAGTGTCAATTTCCTCCTTCCCCAGGAATGCCAATAGTCCTGCAGGCCATGTCACTGGCAAGTCTGACGAGTCCTCTCCTGCCTGGGATTCCTCCGATGCATCCTTGCGTGTAACGCCTACTGCTGCTGGCGCTGCTGTTGTTGCCGCTGGGAGTCGATGGTCATCCCAGAGGGGAAGTCGTAAGCCCACTTGTACTACTTCCAGTAAGCAATTGACTGTTCAACAGTCCTTTGCGAGGAAGATGAAATATCACAGCAGTCATCCTACTGCAAAGCGGATAACTGAGTCCTTGACAACTATGTTGGTGTTAGACGTGCGTCCGGTATCCGCCGTTAGTTCACAGGGAACTAGACAATTTATTGAGGCAGTGTGCCCCCGTTACCAAATACCATCTAGGTTCCACTTCTCTAGGCAGGCGATACCGAGAATGTACACGGACGTCAGAAAAAGACTCACCAGTGTCCTAAAAAATGCAGTTGTAATAATAATAATAATAATTTTATTTATATAGCGCTCTTTCTCCAATAGGACTCAAGGCGCTTAACAGATACACAGCATAATATAGTACAGAAAAATAATGAAGTACATTTTTCATAAAATACAGAAACATGAAGATACTAAAAGAGATACTATGGAAATGCTTGAGTAAACAGGAAAGTCTTGAGTCTACTTTTGAAGGATTCTATAGTTGGGGCCTCTCGCACTGTGCTGGGAAGTGAGTTCCATAGAGTCGGAGCCGCATGACTAAAAGCTCGACCCCCAGATGAATTACGGTAGATTCTAGGTACTGCTAAAAGTCCTTCATCTACAGATCGCAGTAATCGAGTGGGGCAGTATGGGATCAGAAGCTGTTTCAGGTACCTTGGGCCTTGGTCATGTAATGCTTTGAAACTCAGTAAGCCAATCTTGAAGAGGATTCGCCATCTTACAGGCAGCCAGTGAAGGGAGTAGAGGATGGGTGTTATGTGGCTGGAACGGGGCTGGTTGGTTAACAGCCTGGCAGCTGTGTTTTGCACCAGCTGTAAGCGTTGCAATTCTTTTGCTGGTAGACCAAGGTAGAGGGCATTACAGTAGTCTAATCGAGATGATACAAATGCATGTATGACTTTTGGCATATCATCTGAGGGAATTAAGTGCTTGATTCTGGCTATGTTCCTCAGGTGAAAGAATGAGGATTTGATTGTGGCTGATATCTGATGTTTAAGTGTCAAGCCATCATCCAGGACAACGCCAAGATTCCGCACATGATCACTGGTCTGTAATTCTGAATCCCCGAGTGTAAGTCCAGTTGGTTGGCTATGCTGCAGTCTTGTCCTTTGATGTTGCGGTCGTATTATAAGGACCTCTGTTTTATCCGGGTTCAGTCGCAGCCAACTGGCGCTCATCCACTCCTGTAGTTCAGCTAGACAGCCATTCAGGGTTGCTACTGGGTTATCAGTGCCCGGAGCAAAGGACAAGTACAGTTGTGTATCATCTGCATAGCAGTGGTAGACCAGGCCATGGCGCCTGATTATTTCGCCCAATGGGAGCATGTATACTGCAAAAAGCATGGGGGATAGTATAGAACCTTGTGGGACACCACATGGCAATGGCACTGGTGGTGATGAGTATAATCCAGATGATACTCTCTGTGACCTGCCTGTGAGAAATGATTTGAACCAGTTTAGGACTGTGCCATCCAGACCACAGAAGTGTATCAGTCGCTCAATCAGAAGCCCGTGGTCCACGGTATCAAATGCTGCCGAGAGATCCAGAAGGATTAATATTGAACAGTCACCTCTGTCTTTTGCCATCAGAAGATCATTTAACACACACACCAGGGCTGTTTCAGTGCTATGTCTTCTCCTGAATCCTGATTGAAATGGATCATAAATATCATGGGTTGTCAGGCGAGTTTCCAGTTGATTTGCAACCACTTTCTCAATAACCTTTCCTAGGAAAGGAAGGTTTGATACCGGTCTGTAGTTGGACATGCAGTCGGGATCTAAATTAGGTTTTTTAAGAAGTGGTCTAACAATTGCTTCCTTTAGGGGTCCAGGAAAAATGCCTGTCTGCAAAGAGCATTGAACAATTTTTGCAAAGACAGGACCGATTATATCCGTACAACCTATTAGAAGCTTGGTTGAGGCTGGGTCCAGACCACAGGTGGTGGGACGCAAAATCCGAGCAATTTCAGCAGTGTCCTTTACATCCACTGGGTCAAAGCTGGTCCATGAAGGCAGGTAGCTTATATTGGCAGGCTTTGTAGTTTGGCTCTCCTTTGATGGCACTGTGGATATTCCAGCCCGGATGGTGGATATTTTATCTGCAAAGAAGTTTGCAAACTCGTTGCATCTTGCTTGGGAAAGGGTCTCATCAGTCTGCAGGCATGCTGGCTTGCACAGCATCTCCACTGTGCGGAAAAGTTGAGCTGGCCTATTGTTTGCTGCTGTGATCTCATTTGACAGGAACTGTGATTTCTTGCGAGTGATTGTCGATTGATATTCTTCGTTATGCTTTATTAGTTTTATTTTGTCATCCACTAGGTTAGTCTTCCTCCATCGTCTTTCCAGTCTACGCCCCCTTTTCTTGAGCTCACTAACACTGTTGTCGTACCATGGAGCTTGACGATGTGGTTTACGAGGTCTTATACGCACAGGGGCGATAATATCAATTGCAGCCTTAACATCCCTATTATAATAACGGACTAGGGAACAGGGATCTTCACAGGCACCCAGTATAGCAGAGAGATCCATATTTGCTGCAAGAGCCTGGGGAGTCATACCCCTCCTTGGACGGTATCTGGTCAACTCCACGGGCAGAGATCTTATTTGAGGGGTTGCAACTGAGAACCAGAGGGAGTAGTGGTCTGACCAGATGACTGGGTTTATTTTTAGGTCAGTGACTTCTAATCCAATCTGAAAGACAAGATCAAGAGTGTGACCACTTTTATGTGTGGCAGAGGGAATTATCTGTGTGAAGCCCAGACCATTCATTGTGCACAGGAGGTCTTGGCCAAGGCGTGAGAGCTCATCATCCACCCATGCATTGAAATCCCCGAGGATGAGCCATCTTTGATGTTCCAGAACCAGGCCAGCAACAGTGTCTGCAATTTCTTGTAGAAATATCTTTCCATCTCCAGGTGGCCGGTAGATGAGAAGTACTCTGAAACCTAATCCTGTCGAACTCTGGGCAGCAATGCACTCAAATGAGCGAGTAGTTTCAATAGGGTGGACCCTAAGTTTAAGTTCATTTTTGAAGCAGATAGCCACCCCGCCACCCCTGCGGTCCAGTCTTGGGTTGTGGATGACAGAGTAGTTTGTTGGTACCGCAGCCTCTAATATAGGTGCTGCATTTTCATCTAGCCAGGTCTCTGTAATACAGGCTAGATCTGCAGATTCAATAAGGTCAGCAATTGTTGCAGTCTTGTTTCTTATAGATCTGGCATTACAAAGGACTGACCTGATTGGGCATACCAGAGGGCCTTCCGTTTTCTTTATGTTAATTGCAGGAGCTCTGGGCATGGGGGTCACAAAGCGAGAGTTGACAGTTCTGTCCTTCCAAACATAGGGCCGTCTTTTGGGTATTACTTCTATTTGATTGTTCTTTGTGTATGGGGGTGAGCAGGTGGGCAAAGGACGTAGATGGTTACCGGGGGAAATAAGTTTCCTGCCTGCTCGCTTCCCACGAATGCGCCTGTTTTTTCTTTTTAAAATGCCAAGGGATTGGAGAATAGAAGCCTGTGATGGTGTGATAGGAACTGCAGAACGTGGTGGGCGGAGTGAAAGAATGAAGCTGGAGCAATATGTATACATTTGGTCATCAATGACAGATTACTATGAGTTTGAGCTGCATATGATGATGAGAGAGGGAGAGAAAGCAGTGTTTTTTTGTTTTTGTTTTTTTTTCTTCCTTTTTGTGTTTTGTTTTCCCCCAATCGGTATTTGGTCCAAAATTCTAATGGGTTTATGAACAAAGTTATTGCTATAACCTATTGGGTATATTTGAAGCAAGTGATAAATAAAATAGCTGCTGATTTAATCAATTATCCTAGCATAGGCAGACTTTTGGGAAGGTGTTAGAAGCCAATTCCTACTGTGTAGGTGTGAAAAGTCTCAGTGTGAGAGGCCTTTGAAGTAGGTTTCTTGTGTGTGGGGGGAAGTGATAACATGTCCTGGGAAATGGATCCTGAGTTGAAACAGTGAGCCTTCAGCAATTCAGAGCCTGAATATACTGATATTAGTAGATTAATGCAATAAGTCAGTTATTAGTTGCTCAGAGAACAGAGGTGGATGATGTCTTAGTGAGGGGCTAGATGTAGCCAAAGATAGGTTGTAATCCACAGTACCTTATCTGGGCAATGTCCAATGCAGAGTGCAGCAGCTGCTAAACTGAAGGATTTCTCAGTGGAGGTTTGCAGAGGATTCAGTCCAGGATTCAATCCAGTGTGTATCTCAGCGCAGGAATGCAATCCGTTGGTTTTGATGAGATGCCCGCGTAGAGTAGTACAAGTTAAAGGTAAGTCCTTGGATATTTCTGATGATTCATAGGTCAGTTGTGGTGAATTTAAGCTGTTTTATGGAGATGATCAGGAGCATACAAAAGGTGAGGCAGCCATCTTGGGCGCCCCTCCTCCTCATTACATAGGAGATCCACGGACATGTGGACAAGTGGAGCAGGGCAGGGTCAGGACTATATGACTGTGACAGCCCACTGGGTAGATGTATGGACTCCCGCCGCAAGAACAGCAGCGGCGGCACCAGTAGCAGCATCTCGCAAACGCCAACTCTTTCCTAGGCAGGCTACGCTTTGTATCACCGCTTTCCAGAATACGCACACAGCTGAAAACCTCTTACGGCAACTGAGGAAGATCATCGCGGAATGGCTTACCCCAATTGGACTCTCCTGTGGATTTGTGGCATCGGACAACGCCAGCAATATTGTGTGTGCATTAAATATGGGCAAATTCCAGCACGTCCCATGTTTTGCACATACCTTGAATTTGGTGGTGCAGAATTTTTTAAAAAACGACAGGGGCGTGCAAGAGATGCTGTCGGTGGCCAGAAAAATTGCGGGACACTTTCGGCGTACAGGCACCACGTACAGAAGACTGGAGCACCACCAAAAACTACTGAACCTGCCCTGCCATCATCTGAAGCAAGAAGTGGTAACGAGGTGGAATTCAACCCTCTATATGCTTCAGAGGTTGGAGGAGCAGCAAAAGGCCATTCAAGCCTATACAATTGAGCACGATATAGGAGATGGAATGCACCTGTCTCAAGTGCAGTGGAGAATGATTTCAACGTTGTGCAAGGTTCTGATGCCCTTTGAACTTGCCACACGTGAAGTCAGTTCAGACACTGCCAGCCTGAGTCAGGTCATTCCCCTCATCAGGCTTTTGCAGAAGAAGCTGGAGGCATTGAAGAAGGAGCTAACACGGAGCGATTCCGCTAGGCATGTGGGACTTGTGGATGCAGCCCTTAATTCGCTTAACAAGGATTCACGGGTGGTCAATCTGTTGAAATCAGAGCACTACATTTTGGCCACCGTGCTCGATCCTAGATTTAAAGCCTACCTTGGATCTCTCTTTCCGGCAGACACAGGTCTGCTGGGGTTGAAAGACCTGCTGGTGACAAAATTGTCAAGTCAAGCGGAACGCGACCTGTCAACATCTCCTCCTTCACATTCTCCCGCAACTGGGGGTGCGAGGAAAAGGCTCAGAATTCCGAGCCCACCCGCTGGCGGTGATGCAGGGCAGTCTGGAGCGACTGCTGATGCTGACATCTGGTCCGGACTGAAGGACCTGACAACGATTACGGACATGTCGTCTACTGTCACTGCATATGATTCTCTCAACATTGATAGAATGGTGGAGGATTATATGAGTGACCGCATCCAAGTAGGCACGTCACACAGTCCGTACTTATACTGGCAGGAAAAAGAGGCAATTTGGAGGCCCTTGCACAAACTGGCTTTATTCTACCTAAGTTGCCCTCCCACAAGTGTGTACTCCGAAAGAGTGTTTAGTGCCGCCGCTCACCTTGTCAGCAATCGGCGTACGAGGTTACATCCAGAAAATGTGGAGAAGATGATGTTCATTAAAATGAATTATAATCAATTCCTCCGCGGAGACATTGACCAGCAGCAATTGCCTCCACAAAGTACACAGGGAGCTGAGATGGTGGATTCCAGTGGGGACGAATTGATAATCTGTGAGGAGGGGGATGTACACGGTGATATATCGGAGGGTGAAGATGAGGTGGACATCTTGCCTCTGTAGAGCCAGTTTGTGCAAGGAGAGATTAATTGCTTCTTTTTTGGGGGGGGTCCAAACCAACCCGTCATATCAGTCACAGTCGTGTGGCAGACCCTGTCACTGAAATGATGGGTTGGTTAAAGTGTGCATGTCCTGTTTTGTTTATACAACATAAGGGTGGGTGGGAGGGCCCAAGGATAATTCCATCTTGCACCTCTTTTTTCTTTTCTTTTTCTTTGCATCATGTGCTGATTGGGGAGGGTTTTTTGGAAGGGACATCCTGCGTGACACTGCAGTGCCACTCCTAGATGGGCCCGGTGTTTGTGTCGGCCACTAGGGTCGCTAATCTTACTCACACAGCTACCTCATTGCGCCTCTTTTTTTCTTTGCGTCATGTGCTGTTTGGGGAGGGTTTTTTGGAAGGGACATCCTGCGTGACACTGCAGTGCCACTCCTAGATGTGCCCGGTGTTTGTGTCGGCCACTAGGGTCGCTAATCTTACTCACACAGTCAGCTACCTCATTGCGCCTCTTTTTTTCTTTGCGTCATGTGCTGTTTGGGGAGGGTTTTTTGGAAGGGCCATCCTGCGTGACACTGCAGTGCCACTCCTAGATGGGCCCGGTGTTTGTGTCGGCCACTAGGGTCGCTAATCTTACTCACACAGCTACCTCATTGCGCCTCTTTTTTTCTTTGCGTCATGTGCTGTTTGGGGAGGGTTTTTTGGAAGGGACATCCTGCGTGACACTGCAGTGCCACTCCTAGATGTGCCCGGTGTTTGTGTCGGCCACTAGGGTCGCTAATCTTACTCACACAGTCAGCTACCTCATTGCGCCTCTTTTTTTCTTTGCGTCATGTGCTGTTTGGGGAGGGTTTTTTGGAAGGGCCATCCTGCGTGACACTGCAGTGCCACTCCTAGATGGGCCCGGTGTTTGTGTCGGCCACTAGGGTCGCTAATCTTACTCACACAGCTACCTCATTGCGCCTCTTTTTTTCTTTGCGTCATGTGCTGTTTGGGGAGGGTTTTTTGTAAGGGACATCCTGCGTGACACTGCAGTGCCACTCCTAGATGGGCCCGGTGTTTGTGTCGGCCACTAGGGTCGCTTATCTTACTCACACAGCGACCTCGGTGCAAATTTTAGGACTAAAAATAATATTGTGAGGTGTGAGGTATTCAGAATAGACTGAAAATGAGTGTAAATTATGGTTTTTGAGGTTAATAATACTTTGGGATCAAAATGACCCCCAAATTCTATGATTTAAGCTGTTTTTTAGTGTTTTTGGAAAAAAACACCCGAATCCAAAACACACCCGAATCCGACAAAAATAATTCGGTGAGGTTTTGCCAAAACGCGTTCGAACCCAAAACACGGCCGCGGAACCGAACCCAAAACCAAAACACAAAACCCGAAAAATTTCAGGCGCTCATCTCTAATAAAAAGGTGTGGCATACTGAGTATAATAATTTTGTATTAAACTATATTACTGCAGTATTTAAATTCTGTCTGAAGACCTATCTCTATATTACAGCTTACCCTACCCCTACATACAGTATACTAATTTCATTAAAACATCCTCACAACTGTCCCAATTACCTCTCTTAGTGACACCCACTATTCTTGTTGGGGTGCCTTCATCCTATTTACAGTATATGTGACCTCTCTTATGAGCAGGACCCTCCTAACCTTTTCTTTTCATGTCTGCATTTATTTTGTCTACGTTGCCCCTGTTTTAGGTATAACACTGCCTTACAAATTGATGTGTATATATGAGCATAGAAAAGAGTCTCTGGAAAGCTTATGGACTGCGATACAAGTTTTTGATTGTTGTTTTGCTTATATATTTGCTCTCAAGGGTTAAACATTAAATAATTTTTTAACTTCAGAGAAATATATATTTTTATACATAAGGGATATTTAAATTTTGATATTTTTTTAAACATGATCTGTATTTATTCAGTATAGTTCTAGTTTTTACCCTTATCCAATAACACTTGTAAAAAAAATTTCTTTAGCAACTTTTTGATCTATGCATATGCAAACTTGCCCCTATATAATCACATAAACAACCTCACAATCACGTAAACAACCTCACACCCTAGTCATCTTGGAATAGTATGATACTATCATTTATTTCTAATGTGCAAATGCTTGTGCTGAATGGAGCAAAGCAACAAAGGTAGGGAAATCACATTCTCATGTTTGAAGGTAAGAATTTATGTATACAGTATATGCTGTATGTTATTTCATATGTCACACTAGTAATCTGTCTAATATCTTTAATAATCACATTAAAATATTCCTCCTAACATTGTAAGGAAAAGCAAATAATTTATTTTGTATCAATCTAATATCTATTGTATCTTGGGCCTAATTCAGACCTGATCACAGCAGCAAATTTGTTGGCTAATGTGCAAAACCATGGGGGCAAAAACCTGATCGCTCGCTAGCTGTTTTTTGCAGTTCTGCGTTCACATAGTCGCCACCAACCGGGGAGTGTATTTTAGCTTTGCAAGTGTGCGATCGCATGTGCGGCTGAGCAGTACAAAAAGATTTTATGCAGTTTCTGAGTAGCCCGAGGCTTACTCAGCCGCTGCGATCACTTCAGCCTGTCCAGGACCGGAATTGACATCAGACACCTGTCCTGAAAACGCTTGGGAACGCCTGCGGTTTTCCAACCACTCCCAGAAAATGGTCAGTTGACACCCACAAACGCCTTCTTCCTGTCAATCACCTTGCAATCGCCTGTGTGAATGGATTCTTCGCACAAACCCATCGCAGAGCAACGAAACGCTTTGTACCTGTGTGACGCACCTGCGCATTGCGGTGCATATGCATGCGCAGTTCTGACCTGATTGCAGCTCTGCAATAAACGCTAGGGAGCGATTAGGTCCGATTTACCTCTCATGTGCACTGCAGGGGGGACAGATATAACATGTGCAGAGAGAGTTAGATTTGGGTGGGGTGTGTTCAAACTGAAATCTAAATTGCAGTGTAAAAATAAAGCAGCCAGTATTTTCCCTGCACAGAAACAAAATAACCCACCCAAATCTAACTCTCTCAGCAAAGGTTATGTCTGCCCCACCTACAGTGCACATGGTTTTGCCCATTAGTTAACAAATTCTCTGCTGCTATCAGGTTTGAATTAGGCCCCTTATCTACATCTAAACCTCTTAAGTTAGGCAGTGCTATCTACAAGGCCCCCAGGCATCACCAAAATAATACAATAACATTTGTTGAGAGGTTTAAGTAAGACCTCCTGCACTGCTATTTCTTGCTGGCTAGAGGACCATTTTGCCTGCACTGGTAAATCACATGTCTAGAAATGTTTTACAGACATGCTTATTACTAATCAAAAGCATTTTCTGTTATTGCTTAATAAGGTTCCTCGTTTCATTTAGATTAATCACAACCAGAAGTACTTTTCTCCCAGTAGCTCCCATAGGGATTTTGAGCATGCTTAAAATATATAAATAAAAAAATAAAAAAATCAGTTTTAGTGCTGTTATTCAGCACAGGTTCATTTAAATATATGTCAATTTTTGGTTAACATTTCATGTATAAGGTAGACCAACACAAACATATATATTATAAAATATAAGCATTTAATAAACAGCTATGTGCTCTTATTTTTAAAAAAAAAGTGAATGGTTTAATTCATCTGAACATGTATAGAAAGAATCTGCACAATGTTAAAATAATTTGTTACACATTCTTTCAATTAAAACAATTAAAACATTCACAATTATATTATATTATACAATATAATGAAAATATAATGTATAATGATAATTATTGCAGGACATTGCAATTCCTGTTTCTCTTTAAGAAAAAAAATCTGTAATGTACACTAGAGTTTATTTTATTTCTTTTCTACAGAAGTTCCAGAAAACATAAATTAACCTAATTTTCTCCATATTCATGGATATTTTGCTAACAGGTATTTAGTAAGAACTTTTTGGTTAAGTGAAGAAACTAAAATGTTTTTTAAGTGAATTTTGTAAATAGTGACTCCGAGAAATGTTTGTAGATCTTATTATGATAAATGAAACTTGATAAATAAAGTTGACAACTGAATGTATTCCAAAAACAGCAATTCTGAGTCAAAATCAAACTTTGTATTTATTAGAAAAACATTATTAAACTGTATGTCCAGGATCGGAGTGTGGAAAACATTTTTACAAGCTTTAAGATTTTCCAGGCTGCAGTGATGCAAAGGTTCTGTAAAATGTTGTGTGCTAAATTGAATAAGAGTCCTAAATATATAAAGATATAATTTAACTATTTGATGTGCATAGTTTTACAGATATTTTCAATATATAGTCTGTGTCCAAAATATTTATGTATATCTATAGTGGTAGCATATTTCAGTTCTAAAAATCTTAAATACAGTATATGCAGAGACACATTTAGACAGAAAAGTGGCGATTTCAGTGCGTGGATCTAAATGTTAGGCAATTTAATGACATGAGATTTATTCACTTCTAGTCATGAGTTTTATCTTGATCTTAAGCAGAGCCGGCCCTAGGCATAGGCAAACTAGGCAAATGCCTAAGGCATTTGGAATGCCTAGAGGCACATTCAGATTCTGCTGATTTAAATGATATGCAGCATGCCTATATTCTGTGTGTGACTGCAGATGTATCTGCAAATTAAATGCTACGTTTCAGTGTTTTCCTGGAAATCACTGTAACGTAGCACTTCATATGCAGATACAGCCACAGTCGCACACAGAATCTAGGCATGCTAATTATAATTTTAAGCAAGAAAAAAAGCCATTTGTTTCCCCCAGCACCCTGAATCATAACCGTAACCAGATATAAATTCCACATGATAACAGAATTCAGAGATCTTCGTTACACATATTTGCGCAAATGTGTGAATAAGCCCCAAAGCCGCATCAAGGCGTCTCTGTATATTTGGGGTCCCTAGCGCTATATCTAGGTGCATGGTGTGGCACCCCAAAACACCAGCATAAGCCAGAAAGCCCAGCGTGGCATACCAGTGAAAAAACTATAGTGTTAATAAATTAGTATTTAGGAAGCCGAAGCTATAGAGAAAGTGATACAAAATGAAATGCAATTAAAATAGAGAAATAGTGTTAAGAAATTAATAAGTGAAAAGTGTTAATAGAATGTAAAGGTATGCCACACTAAGGCCATCCAGCTCAGCCAGTCCAGAGGCACCACACCTCACACCTCCATTACCCCAATCTGGGTTTAAGATTAACCAGCAAAGAGCCACATGATAATGGCTCCTTACTACAATATGTCTAAGCTAAGAGCTACCTACCGTGGAGCAACCCCATAATGCTCCCTGTGGCATGTCAGGACCTGCACCTCCTCCTAATGCAGGAACCTCTCTGCCTCTCACAACAAACACATATATTGGTAGATGCTCAATTAGCTTAGTGATATCATTCAGGTGCTCGAAAGGGAGGGGTATTTCTAAGCAAGAAAAAAAGCCATTTGTTTCCCCCAGCACCCTGAATCATAACCGTAACCAGATATAAATTCCACATGATAACAGAATTCAGAGATCTTCGTTACACATATTTGCGCAAATGTGTGAATAAGCCCCAAAGCCGCATCAAGGCGTCTCTGTATATTTGGTGTCCCTAGCGCTATATCTAGGTGCATGGTGTGGCACCCCAAAACACCAGCATAAACCAGAAAGCCCAGCGTGGCATACCAGTGAAAAAACTATAGTGTTAATAAATTAGTATTTAGGAAGCCGAAGCTATAGAGAAAGTGCTACAAAATGAAATGCAATTAAAATAGAGAAATAGTGTTAAGAAATTAATAAGTGAAAAGTGTTAATAGAATGTAAAGGTATGCCACACTAAGGCCATCCAGCTCAGCCAGTCCAGAGGCACCACACCTCACACCTCCATTACCCCAATCTGGGTTTAAGATTAACCAGCAAGGAGCCACATGATAATGGCTCCTTACTACAATATGTCTAAGCTAAGAGCTACCTACCGTGGAGCAACCCCATAATGCTCCCTGTGGCATGTCAGGGCCTGCACCTCCTCCTAATGCAGGAACCTCTCTGCCTCTCACAACAAACACATATATTGGTAGATGCTCAATTAGCTTAGTGATATCATTCAGGTGCTTGAAAGGGAGGGGTATTTCTAAGCAAGAAAAAAAGCCATTTGTTTCCCCCAGCACCCTGAATCATAACCGTAACCAGATATAAATTCCACATGATAACAGAATTCAGAGATCTTCGTTACACATATTTGCGCAAATGTGTGAATAAGCCCCAAAGCCGCATCAAGGCGTCTCTGTATATTTGGGGTCCCTAGCACTATATCTAGGTGCATGGTGTGGCACCCCAAAACACCAGCATAAGCCAGAAAGCCCAGCGTGGCATACCAGTGAAAAAACTATAGTGTTAATAAATTAGTATTTAGGAAGCCGAAGCTATAGAGAAAGTGATACAAAATGAAATGCAATTAAAATAGAGAAATAGTGTTAAGAAATTAATAAGTGAAAAGTGTTAATAGAATGTAAAGGTATGCCACACTAAGGCCATCCAGCTCAGCCAGTCCAGAGACACCACACCTCACACCTCCATTACCCCAATCTGGGTTTAAGATTAACCAGCAAGGAGCCACATGATAATGGATCCTTACTACAATATGTCTAAGCTAAGAGCTACCTACCGTGGAGCAACCCCATAATGCTCCCTGTGGCATGTCAGGGCCTGCACCTCCTCCTAATGCAGGAACCTCTCTGCCTCTCACAACAAACACATATATTGGTAGATGCTCAATTACCTTAGTGATATCATTCAGGTGCTCGAAAGGGAGGGGTATTTCTAAGCAAGAAAAAAAGCCATTTGTTTCCCCCAGCACCCTGAATCATAACCGTAACCAGATATAAATTACACATGATAACAGAATTCAGAGATCTTCATTACACTGAGCTGGATGGCCTTAGTGTGGCATACCTTTACATTCTATTAACACTTTTCACTTATTAATTTCTTAACACTATTTCTCTATTTTAATTGCATTTCATTTTGTATCACTTTCTCTATAGCTTTCTCCAGTTTTTTCACTGGTATGCCACGCTGGGCTTTCTGGCTTATGCTGGTGTTTTGGGGTGCCACACCATGCACCTAGATATAGCGCTAGGGACCCCAAATATACAGAGACGCCTTGATGCGGCTTTGGGGCTTATTCAAACATTTGCGCAAATATGTGTAACGAAGATCTCTGAATTCTGTTATCATGTGGAATTTATATCTGGTTACGGTTATGATTCAGGGTGCTGGAGGAAACAAATGGCTTTTTTTCTTGCTTAGAAATACCCCTCCCTTTCGAGCACCTGAATGATATCACTAAGCTAATTGAGCATCTACCAATATATGTGTTTGTTGTGAGAGGCAGAGAGGTTCCTGCATTAGGAGGAGGTGCAGGCCCTGACATGCCACAGGGAGCATTATGGGGTTGCTCCACGGTAGGTAGCTCTTAGCTTAGACATATTGTAGTAAGGAGCCATTATCATGTGGCTCCTTGCTGGTTAATCTTAAACCCAGATTGGGGTAATGGAGGTGTGAGGTGTGATGCCTCTGGACTGGCTGAGCTGGATGGCCTTAGTGTGGCATACCTTTACATTCTATTAACACTTTTCACTTATTAATTTCTTAACACTATTTCTCTATTTTAATTGCATTTCATTTTGTATCACTTTCTCTATAGCTTCGGCTTCCTAAATACTAATTTATTAACACTATAGTTTTTTCACTGGTATGCCACGCTGGGCTTTCTGGCTTATGCAGGTGTTTTGGGGTGCCACACCATGCACCTAGATATAGCGCTAGGGACCCCAAATATACAGAGACGCCTTGATGCGGCTTTGGGGCTTATTCACACATTTGCGCAAATATGTGCAACGAAGATCTCTGAATTCTGTTATCATGTGGAATTTATATCTGGTCACGGTTATGATTCAGGGTGCTGGGGGAAACAAATGGCTTTTTTTCTTGCTTAGAAATACCCCTCCCTTTCGAACACCTGAATGATATCACTAAGCTAATTGAGCATCTACCAATATATGTGTGTGTTGTGAGAGGCAGAGAGGTTCCTGCATTAGGAGGAGGTGCAGGCCCTGACATGCCACAGGGAGCATTATGGGGTTGCTCCACGGTAGGTAGCTCTTAGCTTAGACATATTGTAGTAAGGAGCCATTATCATGTGGCTCCTTGCTGGTTAATCTCAAACCCAGATTGGGGTAATGGAGGTGTGAGGTTTGGTGCCCCTGGACTGGCTGAGCTGGATGGCCTTAGTGTGGCATACCTTTACATTCTATTAACACTTTTCACTTATTAATTTCTTAACACTATTTCTTTATTTTAATTGCATTTCATTTTGTATCACTTTCTCTATAGCTTCGGCTTCCTAAATACTAATTTATTAACACTATAGTTTTTTCAATGGTATGCCACGCTGGGCTTTCTGGCTTATGCTGGTGTTTTGGGGAGCCACACCATGCACCTAGATATAGCGCTAGGGACCCCAAATATACAGAGACGCCTTGATGCGGCTTTGGGGCTTATTCACACATTTGCGCAAATATGTGTAACGAAGATCTCTGAATTCTGTTATCATGTGGAATTTATATCTGGTCACGGTTATGATTCAGGGTGCTGGGGGAAACAAATGGCTTTTTTACTTGCTTAGAAATACCCCTCCCTTTCGAGCACCTGAATGATATCACTAAGCTAATTGAGCATCTACCAATATATGTGTGTGTTGTGAGAGGCAGAGAGGTTCCTGCATTAGGAGGAGGTGCAGGCCCTGACATGCCACATGGAGCATTATGGGGTTGCTCCACGGTAGGTAGCTCTTAGCTTAGACATATTGTAGTAAGGAGCCATTATCTTGTGGCTCCTTGCTGGTTAATCTCAAACCCAGATTGGGGTAATGGAGGTGTGAGGTTTGGTGCCCCTGGACTGGCTGAGCTGGATGGCCTTAGTGTGGCATACCTTTACATTCTATTAACACTTTTCACTTATTAATTTCTTAACACTATTTCTTTATTTTAATTGCATTTCATTTTGTATCACTTTCTCTATAGCTTCGGCTTCCTAAATACTAATTTATTAACACTATCGTTTTTTCAATGGTATGCCACGCTGGGCTTTCTGGCTTATGCTGGTGTTTTGGGGTGCCACACCATGCACCTAGATATAGCGCTAGGGACCCCAAATATACAGAGACGCCTTGATGCGGCTTTGGGGCTTATTCACACATTTGCGCAAATATGTGTAACGAAGATCTCTGAATTCTGTTATCATGTGGAATTTATATCTGGTTACGGTTATGATTCAGGGTGCTGGGGGAAACAAATGGCTTTTTTTCTTGCTTAGAAATACCCCTCCCTTTCGAGCACCTGAATGATATCACTAAGCTAATTGAGCATCTACCAATATATGTGTTTGTTGTGAGAGGCAGAGAGGTTCCTGCATTAGGAGGAGGTGCAGGCCCTGACATGCCACAGGGAGCATTATGGGGTTGCTCCACGGTAGGTAGCTCTTAGCTTAGACATATTGTAGTAAGGAGCCATTATCATGTGGCTCCTTGCTGGTTAATCTTAAACCCAGATTGGGGTAATGGAGGTGTGAGGTGTGGTGCCTCTGGACTGGCTGAGCTGGATGGCCTTAGTGTGGCATACCTTTACATTCTATTAACACTTTTCACTTATTAATTTCTTAACACTATTTCTCTATTTTAATTGCATTTCATTTTGTATCACTTTCTCTATAGCTTCGGCTTCCTAAATACTAATTTATTAACACTATAGTTTTTTCACTGGTATGCCACGCTGGGCTTTCTGGCTTATGCTGGTGTTTTGGGGTGCCACACCATGCACCTAGATATAGCGCTAGGGACCCCAAATATACAGAGACGCCTTGATGCGGCTTTGGGGCTTATTCACACATTTGCGCAAATATGTGTAACGAAGATCTCTGAATTCTGTTATCATGTGGAATTTATATCTGGTCACGGTTATGATTCAGGGTGCTGGGGGAAACAAATGGCTTTTTTTCTTGCTTAGAAATACCTCTCCCTTTCGAGCACCTGAATGATATCACTAAGCTAATTGAGCATCTACCAATATATGTGTTTGTTGTGAGAGGCAGAGAGGTTCCTGCATTAGGAGGAGGTGCAGGCCCTGACATGCCACAGGGAGCATTATGGGGTTGCTCCACGGTAGGTAGCTCTTAGCTTAGACATATTGTAGTAAGGAGCCATTATCATGTGGCTCCTTGCTGGTTAATCTTAAACCCAGATTGGGGTAATGGAGGTGTGAGGTGTGGTGCCTCTGGACTGGCTGAGCTGGATGGCCTTAGTGTGGCATACTTTTACATTCTATTAACACTTTTCACTTATTAATTTCTTAACACTATTTCTCTATTTTAATTGCATTTCATTTTGTATCACTTTCTCTATAGCTTCGGCTTCCTAAATACTAATTTATTAACACTATAGTTTTTTCACTGGTATGCCACGCTGGGCTTTCTGGCTTATGCTGGTGTTTTGGGGTGCCATACCATGCACCTAGATATAGCGCTAGGGACCCCAAATATACAGAGACACCTTGATGCGGCTTTGGGGCTTATTCACACATTTGCGCAAATATGTGTAACGAAGATCTCTGAATTCTGTTATCATGTGGAATTTATATCTGGTTACGGTTATGATTCAGGGTGCTGGGGGAAACAAATGGCTTTTTTCTTGCTTAGAAATACCCCTCCCTTTCGAGCACCTGAATGATATCACTAAGCTAATTGAGCATCTACCAATATATGTGTTTGTTGTGAGAGGCAGAGAGGTTCCTGCATTAGGAGGAGGTGCAGGCCCTGACATGCCACAGGGAGCATTATGGGGTTGCTCCACGGTAGGTAGCTCTTAGCTTAGACATATTGTAGTAAGGAGCCATTATCATGTGGCTCCTTGCTGGTTAATCTTAAACCCAGATTGGGGTAATGGAGGTGTGAGGTGTGGTGCCTCTGGACTGGCTGAGCTGGATGGCCTTAGTGTGGCATACCTTTACATTCTATTAACACTTTTCACTTATTAATTTCTTAACACTATTCCTCTATTTTAATTGCATTTCATTTTGTATCACTTTCTCTATAGCTTCGGCTTCCTAAATACTAATTTATTAACACTATAGTTTTTTCACTGGTATGCCACGCTGGGCTTTCTGGCTTATGCTGGTGTTTTGGGGTGCCACACCATGCACCTAGATATAGCGCTAGGGACCCCAAATATACAGAGACGCCTTGATGCGGCTTTGGGGCTTATTCACACATTTGCGCAAATATGTGTAACGAAGATCTCTGAATTCTGTTATCATGTGGAATTTATATCTGGTTATGGTTATGATTCAGGGTGCTGGGGGAAACAAATGGCTTTTTTTCTTGCTTAGAAATACCCCTCCCTTTCGAGCACCTGAATGATATCACTAAGCTAATTGAGCATCTACCAATATATGTGTTTGTTGTGAGAGGCAGAGAGGTTCCTGCATTAGGAGGATGTGCAGGCCCTGACATGCCACAGGGAGCATTATGGGGTTGCTCCACGGTAGGTAGCTCTTAGCTTAGACATATTGTAGTAAGGAGCCATTATCATGTGGCTCCTTGCTGGTTAATCTTAAACCCAGATTGGGGTAATGGAGGTGTGAGGTGTGGTGCCTCTGGACTGGCTGAGCTGGATGGCCTTAGTGTGGCATACCTTTACATTCTATTAACACTTTTCACTTATTAATTTCTTAACACTATTTCTCTATTTTAATTGCATTTCATTTTGTATCACTTTCTCTATAGCTTCGGCTTCCTAAATACTAATTTATTAACACTATAGTTTTTTCACTGGTTTGCCACGCTGGGCTTTCTGGCTTATGCTGGTGTTTTGGGGTGCCACACCATGCACCTAGATATAGCGCTAGGGACCCCAAATATACAGAGACGCCTTGATACGGCTTTGGGGCTAATTCACACATTTGCGCAAATATGTGTAACGAAGATCTCTGAATTCTGTTATCATGTGGAATTTATATCTGGTTACGGTTATGATTCAGGGTGCTGGGGGAAACAAATGGCTTTTTTTCTTGCTTAGAAATACCCCTCCCTTTCGAGCACCTGAATGATATCACTAAGCTAATTGAGCATCTACCAATATATGTGTTTGTTGTGAGAGGCAGAGAGGTTCCTGCATTAGGAGGAGGTGCAGGCCCTGACATGCCACAGGGAGCATTATGGGGTTGCTCCACGGTAGGTAGCTATTAGCTTAGACATATTGTAGTAAGGAGCCATTATCATGTGGCTCCTTGCTGGTTAATCTTAAACCCAGATTGGGGTAATGGAGGTGTGAGGTGTGGTGCCTCTGGACTGGCTGAGCTGGATGGCCTTAGTGTGGCATACCTTTACATTCTATTAACACTTTTCACTTATTAATTTCTTAACACTATTTCTCTATTTTAATTGCATTTAATTTTGTATCACTTTCTCTATAGCTTCGGCTTCCTAAATACTAATTTATTAACACTATAGTTTTTTCACTGGTATGCCACGCTGGGCTTTCTGGCTTATGCTGGTGTTTTGGGGTGCCACACCATGCACCTAGATATAGCGCTAGGGACCCCAAATATACAGAGACGCCTTGATGCGGCTTTGGGGCTTATTCACACATTTGCGCAAATATGTGTAACGAAGATCTCTGAATTCTGTTATCATGTGGAATTTATATCTGGTTACGGTTATGATTCAGGGTGCTGGGGGAAACAAATGGCTTTTTTTCTTGCTTAGAAATACCCCTCCCTTTCGAGCACCTGAATGATATCACTAAGCTAATTGAGCATCTACCAATATATGTGTTTGTTGTGAGAGGCAGAGAGGTTCCTGCATTAGGAGGAGGTGCAGGCCCTGACATGCCACAGGGAGCATTATGGGGTTGCTCCACGGTAGGTAGCTCTTAGCTTAGACATATTGTAGTAAGGAGCCATTATCATATGGCTCATTGCTGGTTAATCTTAAACCCAGATTGGGGTAATGGAGGTGTGAGGTGTGGTGCCTCTGGACTGGCTGAGCTGGATGGCCTTAGTGTGGCATACCTTTACATTCTATTAACACTTTTCACTTATTAATTTCTTAACACTATTTCTCTATTTTAATTGCATTTCATTTTGTATCACTTTCTCTATAGCTTCGGCTTCCTAAATACTAATTTATTAACACTATAGTTTTTTCACTGGTATGCCACGCTGGACTTTCTGGCTTATGCTGGTGTTTTGGGGTGCCACACCATGCACCTAGATTTAGCGCTAGGGACCCCAAATATACAGAGACGCCTTGATGCGGCTTTGGGGCTTATTCACACATTTGCGCAAATATGTGTAACGAAGATCTCTGAATTCTGTTATCATGTGGAATTTATATCTGGTTACGGTTATGATTCAGGGTGCTGGGGGAAACAAATGGCTTTTTTTCTTGCTTAGAAATACCCCTCCCTTTCGAGCACCTGAATGATATCACTAAGCTAATTGAGCATCTACCAATATATGTGTTTGTTGTGAGAGGCAGAGAGGTTCCTGCATTAGGAGGAGGTGCAGGCCCTGACATGCCACAGGGAGCATTATGGGGTTGCTCCACGGTAGGTAGCTCTTAGCTTAGACATATTGTAGTAAGGAGCCATTATCATGTGGCTCCTTGCTGGTTAATCTTAAACCCAGATTGGGGTAATGGAGGTGTGAGGTGTGGTGCCTCTGGACTGGCTGAGCTGGATGGCCTTAGTGTGGCATACCTTTACATTCTATTAACACTTTTCACTTATTAATTTCTTAACACTATTCCTCTATTTTAATTGCATTTCATTTTGTATCACTTTCTCTATAGCTTCGGCTTCCTAAATACTAATTTATTAACACTATAGTTTTTTCACTGGTATGCCACGCTGGGCTTTCTGGCTTATGCTGGTGTTTTGGGGTGCCACACCATGCACCTAGATATAGCGCTAGGGACCCCAAATATACAGAGACGCCTTGATGCGGCTTTGGGGCTTATTCACACATTTGCGCAAATATGTGTAACGAAGATCTCTGAATTCTGTTATCATGTGGAATTTATATCTGGTCACGGTTATGATTCAGGGTGCTGGGGGAAACAAATGGCTTTTTTTCTTGCTTAGAAATACCTCTCCCTTTCGAGCACCTGAATGATATCACTAAGCTAATTGAGCATCTACCAATATATGTGTTTGTTGTGAGAGGCAGAGAGGTTCCTGCATTAGGAGGAGGTGCAGGCCCTGACATGCCACAGGGAGCATTATGGGGTTGCTCCACGGTAGGTAGCTCTTAGCTTAGACATATTGTAGTAAGGAGCCATTATCATGTGGCTCCTTGCTGGTTAATCTTAAACCCAGATTGGGGTAATGGAGGTGTGAGGTGTGGTGCCTCTGGACTGGCTGAGCTGGATGGCCTTAGTGTGGCATACCTTTACATTCTATTAACACTTTTCACTTATTAATTTCTTAACACTATTTCTCTATTTTAATTGCATTTCATTTTGTATCACTTTCTCTATAGCTTCGGCTTCCTAAATACTAATTTATTAACACTATAGTTTTTTCACTGGTATGCCACGCTGGGCTTTCTGGCTTATGCTGGTGTTTTGGGGTGCCATACCATGCACCTAGATATAGCGCTAGGGACCCCAAATATACAGAGACACCTTGATGCGGCTTTGGGGCTTATTCACACATTTGCGCAAATATGTGTAACGAAGATCTCTGAATTCTGTTATCATGTGGAATTTATATCTGGTTACGGTTATGATTCAGGGTGCTGGGGGAAACAAATGGCTTTTTTCTTGCTTAGAAATACCCCTCCCTTTCGAGCACCTGAATGATATCACTAAGCTAATTGAGCATCTACCAATATATGTGTTTGTTGTGAGAGGCAGAGAGGTTCCTGCATTAGGAGGAGGTGCAGGCCCTGACATGCCACAGGGAGCATTATGGGGTTGCTCCACGGTAGGTAGCTCTTAGCTTAGACATATTGTAGTAAGGAGCCATTATCATGTGGCTCCTTGCTGGTTAATCTTAAACCCAGATTGGGGTAATGGAGGTGTGAGGTGTGGTGCCTCTGGACTGGCTGAGCTGGATGGCCTTAGTGTGGCATACCTTTACATTCTATTAACACTTTTCACTTATTAATTTCTTAACACTATTCCTCTATTTTAATTGCATTTCATTTTGTATCACTTTCTCTATAGCTTCGGCTTCCTAAATACTAATTTATTAACACTATAGTTTTTTCACTGGTATGCCACGCTGGGCTTTCTGGCTTATGCTGGTGTTTTGGGGTGCCACACCATGCACCTAGATATAGCGCTAGGGACCCCAAATATACAGAGACGCCTTGATGCGGCTTTGGGGCTTATTCACACATTTGCGCAAATATGTGTAACGAAGATCTCTGAATTCTGTTATCATGTGGAATTTATATCTGGTTATGGTTATGATTCAGGGTGCTGGGGGAAACAAATGGCTTTTTTTCTTGCTTAGAAATACCCCTCCCTTTCGAGCACCTGAATGATATCACTAAGCTAATTGAGCATCTACCAATATATGTGTTTGTTGTGAGAGGCAGAGAGGTTCCTGCATTAGGAGGATGTGCAGGCCCTGACATGCCACAGGGAGCATTATGGGGTTGCTCCACGGTAGGTAGCTCTTAGCTTAGACATATTGTAGTAAGGAGCCATTATCATGTGGCTCCTTGCTGGTTAATCTTAAACCCAGATTGGGGTAATGGAGGTGTGAGGTGTGGTGCCTCTGGACTGGCTGAGCTGGATGGCCTTAGTGTGGCATACCTTTACATTCTATTAACACTTTTCACTTATTAATTTCTTAACACTATTCCTCTATTTTAATTGCATTTCATTTTGTATCACTTTCTCTATAGCTTCGGCTTCCTAAATACTAATTTATTAACACTATAGTTTTTTCACTGGTTTGCCACGCTGGGCTTTCTGGCTTATGCTGGTGTTTTGGGGTGCCACACCATGCACCTAGATATAGCGCTAGGGACCCCAAATATACAGAGACGCCTTGATACGGCTTTGGGGCTAATTCACACATTTGCGCAAATATGTGTAACGAAGATCTCTGAATTCTGTTATCATGTGGAATTTATATCTGGTTACGGTTATGATTCAGGGTGCTGGGGGAAACAAATGGCTTTTTTTCTTGCTTAGAAATACCCCTCCCTTTCGAGCACCTGAATGATATCACTAAGCTAATTGAGCATCTACCAATATATGTGTTTGTTGTGAGAGGCAGAGAGGTTCCTGCATTAGGAGGAGGTGCAGGCCCTGACATGCCACAGGGAGCATTATGGGGTTGCTCCACGGTAGGTAGCTATTAGCTTAGACATATTGTAGTAAGGAGCCATTATCATGTGGCTCCTTGCTGGTTAATCTTAAACCCAGATTGGGGTAATGGAGGTGTGAGGTGTGGTGCCTCTGGACTGGCTGAGCTGGATGGCCTTAGTGTGGCATACCTTTACATTCTATTAACACTTTTCACTTATTAATTTCTTAACACTATTTCTCTATTTTAATTGCATTTAATTTTGTATCACTTTCTCTATAGCTTCGGCTTCCTAAATACTAATTTATTAACACTATAGTTTTTTCACTGGTATGCCACGCTGGGCTTTCTGGCTTATGCTGGTGTTTTGGGGTGCCACACCATGCACCTAGATATAGCGCTAGGGACCCCAAATATACAGAGACGCCTTGATGCGGCTTTGGGGCTTATTCACACATTTGCGCAAATATGTGTAACGAAGATCTCTGAATTCTGTTATCATGTGGAATTTATATCTGGTTACGGTTATGATTCAGGGTGCTGGGGGAAACAAATGGCTTTTTTTCTTGCTTAGAAATACCCCTCCCTTTCGAGCACCTGAATGATATCACTAAGCTAATTGAGCATCTACCAATATATGTGTTTGTTGTGAGAGGCAGAGAGGTTCCTGCATTAGGAGGAGGTGCAGGCCCTGACATGCCACAGGGAGCATTATGGGGTTGCTCCACGGTAGGTAGCTCTTAGCTTAGACATATTGTAGTAAGGAGCCATTATCATATGGCTCATTGCTGGTTAATCTTAAACCCAGATTGGGGTAATGGAGGTGTGAGGTGTGGTGCCTCTGGACTGGCTGAGCTGGATGGCCTTAGTGTGGCATACCTTTACATTCTATTAACACTTTTCACTTATTAATTTCTTAACACTATTTCTCTATTTTAATTGCATTTCATTTTGTATCACTTTCTCTATAGCTTCGGCTTCCTAAATACTAATTTATTAACACTATAGTTTTTTCACTGGTATGCCACGCTGGACTTTCTGGCTTATGCTGGTGTTTTGGGGTGCCACACCATGCACCTAGATTTAGCGCTAGGGACCCCAAATATACAGAGACGCCTTGATGCGGCTTTGGGGCTTATTCACACATTTGCGCAAATATGTGTAACGAAGATCTCTGAATTCTGTTATCATGTGGAATTTATATCTGGTTACGGTTATGATTCAGGGTGCTGGGGGAAACAAATGGCTTTTTTTCTTGCTTAGAAATACCCCTCCCTTTCGAGCACCTGAATGATATCACTAAGCTAATTGAGCATCTACCAATATATGTGTTTGTTGTGAGAAGCAGAGAGGTTCCTGCATTAGGAGGAGGTGCAGGCCCTGACATGCCACAGGGAGCATTATGGGGTTGCTCCACGGTAGGTAGCTCTTAGCTTAGACATATTGTAGTAAGGAGCCATTATCATGTGGCTCCTTGCTGGTTAATCTTAAACCCAGATTGGGGTAATGGAGGTGTGAGGTGTGGTGCCTCTGGACTGGCTGAGCTGGATGGCCTTAGTGTGGCATACCTTTACATTCTATTAACACTTTTCACTTATTAATTTCTTAACACTATTCCTCTATTTTAATTGCATTTCATTTTGTATCACTTTCTCTATAGCTTCGGCTTCCTAAATACTAATTTATTAACACTATAGTTTTTTCACTGGTATGCCAAGCTGGGCTTTCTGGCTTATGCTGGTGTTTTGGGGTGCCACACCATGCACCTAGATATAGCGCTAGGGACCCCAAATATACAGAGACACCTTGATGCGGCTTTGGGGCTTATTCACACATTTGCGCAAATATGTGTAACGAAGATCTCTGAATTCTGTTATCATGTGGAATTTATATCTGGTTACGGTTATGATTCAGGGTGCTGGGGGAAACAAATGGCTTTTTTTCTTGCTTAGAAATACCCCTCCCTTTCGAGCACCTGAATGATATCACTAAGCTAATTGAGCATCTACCAATATATGTGTTTGTTGTGAGAGGCAGAGAGGTTCCTGCATTAGGAGGATGTGCAGGCCCTGACATGCCACAGGGAGCATTATGGGGTTGCTCCACGGTAGGTAGCTCTTAGCTTAGACATATTGTAGTAAGGAGCCATTATCATGTGGCTCCTTGCTGGTTAATCTTAAACCCAGATTGGGGTAATGGAGGTGTGAGGTGTGGTGCCTCTGGACTGGCTGAGCTGGATGGCCTTAGTGTGGCATACCTTTACATTCTATTAACACTTTTCACTTATTAATTTCTTAACACTATTTCTCTATTTTAATTGCATTTCATTTTGTATCACTTTCTCTATAGCTTCGGCTTCCTAAATACTAATTTATTAACACTATAGTTTTTTCACTGGTATGCCACGCTGGGCTTTCTGGCTTATGCTGGTGTTTTAGGGTGCCACACCATGCACCTAGATATAGCGCTAGGGACCCCAAATATACAGAGACGCCTTGATGCGGCTTTGGGGCTTATTCACACATTTGCGCAAATATGTGTAACGAAGATCTCTGAATTCTGTTATCATGTGGAATTTATATCTGGTTACGGTTATGATTCAGGGTGCTGGGGGAAACAAATGGCTTTTTTTCTTGCTTAGAAATACCCCTCCCTTTCGAGCACCTGAATGATATCACTAAGCTAATTGAGCATCTACCAATATATGTGTTTGTTGTGAGAGGCAGAGAGGTTCCTGCATTAGGAGGAGGTGCAGGCCCTGACATGCCACAGGGAGCATTATGGGGTTGCTCCACGGTAGGTAGCTCTTAGCTTAGACATATTGTAGTAAGGAGCCATTATCATGTGGCTCCTTGCTGGTTAATCTTAAACCCAGATTGGGGTAATGGAGGTGTGAGGTGTGGTGCCTCTGGACTGGCTGAGCTGGATGGCCTTAGTGTGGCATACCTTTACATTCTATTAACACTTTTCACTTATTAATTTCTTAACACTATTTCTCTATTTTAATTGCATTTCATTTTGTATCACTTTCTCTATAGCTTCGGCTTCCTAAATACTAATTTATTAACACTATAGTTTTTTCACTGGTATGCCACGCTGGGCTTTCTGGCTTATGCTGGTGTTTTGGGGTGCCACACCATGCACCTAGATATAGCGCTAGGGACCCCAAATATACAGAGACGCCTTGATGCGGCTTTGGGGCTTATTCACACATTTGCGCAAATATGTGTAACGAAGATCTCTGAATTCTGTTATCATGTGGAATTTATATCTGGTTACGGTTATGATTCAGGGTGCTGGGGGAAACAAATGGCTTTTTTTCTTGCTTAGAAATACCCCTCCCTTTCGAGCACCTGAATGATATCACTAAGCTAATTGAGCATCTACCAATATATGTGTTTGTTGTGAGAGGCAGAGAGGTTCCTGCATTAGGAGGAGGTGCAGGCCCTGACATGCCACAGGGAGCATTATGGGGTTGCTCCACGGTAGGTAGCTCTTAGCTTAGACATATTGTAGTAAGGAGCCATTATCATATGGCTCCTTGCTGGTTAATCTTAAACCCAGATTGGGGTAATGGAGGTGTGAGGTGTGGTGCCTCTGGACTGGCTGAGCTGGATGGCCTTAGTGTGGCATACCTTTACATTCTATTAACACTTTTCACTTATTAATTTCTTAACACTATTTCTCTATTTTAATTTCATTTTGTATCACTTTCTCTATAGCTTCGGCTTCCTAAATACTAATTTATTAACACTATAGTTTTTTCACTGGTATGCCACGCTGGACTTTCTGGCTTATGCTGGTGTTTTGGGGTGCCACACCATGCACCTAGATATAGCGCTAGGGACCCCAAATATACAGAGACGCCTTGATGCGGCTTTGGGGCTTATTCACACATTTGCGCAAATATGTGTAACGAAGATCTCTGAATTCTGTTATCATGTGGAATTTATATCTGGTTACGGTTATGATTCAGGGTGCTGGGGGAAACAAATGGCTTTTTTTCTTGCTTAGAAATACCCCTCCCTTTCGAGCACCTGAATGATATCACTAAGCTAATTGAGCATCTACCAATATATGTGTTTGTTGTGAGAGGCAGAGAGGTTCCTGCATTAGGAGGAGGTGCAGGCCCTGACATGCCACAGGGAGCATTATGGGGTTGCTCCACGGTAGGTAGCTCTTAGCTTAGACATATTGTAGTAAGGAGCCATTATCATGTGGCTCCTTGCTGGTTAATCTTAAACCCAGATTGGGGTAATGGAGGTGTGAGGTGTGGTGCCTCTGGACTGGCTGAGCTGGATGGCCTTAGTGTGGCATACCTTTACATTCTATTAACACTTTTCACTTATTAATTTCTTAACACTATTCCTCTATTTTAATTGCATTTCATTTTGTATCACTTTCTCTATAGCTTCGGCTTCCTAAATACTAATTTATTAACACTATAGTTTTTTCACTGGTATGCCAAGCTGGGCTTTCTGGCTTATGCTGGTGTTTTGGGGTGCCACACCATGCACCTAGATATAGCGCTAGGGACCCCAAATATACAGAGACACATTGATGCGGCTTTGGGGCTTATTCACACATTTGCGCAAATATGTGTAACGAAGATCTCTGAATTCTGTTATCATGTGGAATTTATATCTGGTTACGGTTATGATTCAGGGTGCTGGGGGAAACAAATGGCTTTTTTTCTTGCTTAGAAATACCCCTCCCTTTCGAGCACCTGAATGATATCACTAAGCTAATTGAGCATCTACCAATATATGTGTTTGTTGTGAGAGGCAGAGAGGTTCCTGCATTAGGAGGATGTGCAGGCCCTGACATGCCACAGGGAGCATTATGGGGTTGCTCCACGGTAGGTAGCTCTTAGCTTAGACATATTGTAGTAAGGAGCCATTATCATGTGGCTCCTTGCTGGTTAATCTTAAACCCAGATTGGGGTAATGGAGGTGTGAGGTGTGGTGCCTCTGGACTGGCTGAGCTGGATGGCCTTAGTGTGGCATACCTTTACATTCTATTAACACTTTTCACTTATTAATTTCTTAACACTATTTCTCTATTTTAATTGCATTTCATTTTGTATCACTTTCTCTATAGCTTCGGCTTCCTAAATACTAATTTATTAACACTATAGTTTTTTCACTGGTATGCCACGCTGGGCTTTCTGGCTTATGCTGGTGTTTTGGGGTGCCACACCATGCACCTAGATATAGCGCTAGGGACCCCAAATATACAGAGACGCCTTGATGCGGCTTTGGGGCTTATTCACACATTTGCGCAAATATGTGTAACGAAGATCTCTGAATTCTGTTATCATGTGGAATTTATATCTGGTTACGGTTATGATTCAGGGTGCTGGGGGAAACAAATGGCTTTTTTTCTTGCTTAGAAATACCCCTCCCTTTCGAGCACCTGAATGATATCACTAAGCTAATTGAGCATCTACCAATATATGTGTTTGTTGTGAGAGGCAGAGAGGTTCCTGCATTAGGAGGAGGTGCAGGCCCTGACATGCCACAGGGAGCATTATGGGGTTGCTCCACGGTAGGTAGCTCTTAGCTTAGACATATTGTAGTAAGGAGCCATTATCATGTGGCTCCTTGCTGGTTAATCTTAAACCCAGATTGGGGTAATGGAGGTGTGAGGTGTGGTGCCTCTGGACTGGCTGAGCTGGATGGCCTTAGTGTGGCATACCTTTACATTCTATTAACACTTTTCACTTATTAATTTCTTAACACTATTCCTCTATTTTAATTGCATTTCATTTTGTATCACTTTCTCTATAGCTTCGGCTTCCTAAATACTAATTTATTAACACTATAGTTTTTTCCACTGGTATGCCAAGCTGGGCTTTCTGGCTTATGCTGGTGTTTTGGGGTGCCACACCATGCACCTAGATATAGCGCTAGGGACCCCAAATATACAGAGACACCTTGATGCGTCTTTGGGGCTTATTCACACATTTGCGCAAATATGTGTAACGAAGATCTCTGAATTCTGTTATCATGTGGAATTTATATCTGGTTACGGTTATGATTCAGGGTGCTGGGGGAAACAAATGGCTTTTTTTCTTGCTTAGAAATACCCCTCCCTTTCGAGCACCTGAATGATATCACTAAGCTAATTGAGCATCTACCAATATATGTGTTTGTTGTGAGAGGCAGAGAGGTTCCTGCATTAGGAGGAGGTGCAGGCCCTGACATGCCACAGGGAGCATTATGGGGTTGCTCCACGGTAGGTAGCTCTTAGCTTAGACATATTGTAGTAAGGAGCCATTATCATGTGGCTCCTTGCTGGTTAATCTTAAACCCAGATTGGGGTAATGGAGGTGTGAGGTGTGGTGCCTCTGGACTGGCTGAGCTGGATGGCCTTAGTGTGGCATACCTTTACATTCTATTAACACTTTTCACTTATTAATTTCTTAACACTATTTCTCTATTTTAATTGCATTTCATTTTGTATCACTTTCTCTATAGCTTCGGCTTCCTAAATACTAATTTATTAACACTATAGTTTTTTCACTGGTATGCCACGCTGGGCTTTCTGGCTTATGCTGGTGTTTTGGGGTGCCACACCATACACCTAGATATAGCGCTAGGGACCCCAAATATACAGAGACGCCTTGATGCGGCTTTGGGGCTTATTCACACATTTGCGCAAATATGTGTAACGAAGATCTCTGAATTCTGTTATCATGTGGAATTTATATCTGGTTACGGTTATGATTCAGGGTGCTGGGGGAAACAAATGGCTTTTTTTCTTGCTTAGAAATACCCCTCCCTTTCGAGCACCTGAATGATATCACTAAGCTAATTGAGCATCTACCAATATATGTGTTTGTTGTGAGAGGCAGAGAGGTTCCTGCATTAGGAGGAGGTGCAGGCCCTGACATGCCACAGGGAGCATTATGGGGTTGCTCCACGGTAGGTAGCTCTTAGCTTAGACATATTGTAGTAAGGAGCCATTATCATGTGGCTCCTTGCTGGTTAATCTTAAACCCAGATTGGGGTAATGGAGGTGTGAGGTGTGGTGCCTCTGGACTGGCTGAGCTGGATGGCCTTAATGTGGCATACCTTTACATTCTATTAACACTTTTCACTTATTAATTTCTTAACACTATTCCTCTATTTTAATTGCATTTCATTTTGTATCACTTTCTCTATAGCTTCGGCTTCCTAAATACTAATTTATTAACACTATAGTTTTTTCACTGGTATGCCACGCTGGGCTTTCTGGCTTATGCTGGTGTTTTGGGGTGCCACACCATGCACCTAGATATAGCGCTAGGGACCCCAAATATACAGAGACGCCTTGATGCGGCTTTTGGGCTTATTCACACATTTGCGCAAATATGTGTAACGAAGATCTCTGAATTCTGTTATCATGTGGAATTTATATCTGGTTACGGTTATGATTCAGGGTGCTGGGGGAAACAAATGGCTTTTTTTCTTGCTTAGAAATACCCCTCCCTTTCGAGCACCTGAATGATATCACTAAGCTAATTGAGCATCTACCAATATATGTGTTTGTTGTGAGAGGCAGAGAGGTTCCTGCATTAGGAGGAGGTGCAGGCCCTGACATGCCACAGGGAGCATTATGGGGTTGCTCCACGGTAGGTAGCTCTTAGCTTAGACATATTGTAGTAAGGAGCCATTATCATGTGGCTCCTTGCTGGTTAATCTTAAACCCAGATTGGGGTAATGGAGGTGTGAGGTGTGGTGCCTCTGGACTGGCTGAGATGGATGGCCTTAGTGTGGCATACCTTTACATTCTATTAACACTTTTCACTTATTAATTTCTTAACACTATTTCTCTATTTTAATTGCATTTCATTTTGTATCACTTTCTCTATAGCTTCGGCTTCCTAAATACTAATTTATTAACACTATAGTTTTTTCACTGGTATGCCACGCTGGGCTTTCTGGCTTATGCTGGTGTTTTGGGGTGCCACACCATGCACCTAGATATAGCGCTAGGGACCCCAAATATACAGAGACGCCTTGATGCGGCTTTGGGGCTTATTCACACATTTGCGCAAATATGTGTAACGAAGATCTCTGAATTCTGTTATCATGTGGAATTTATATCTGGTTACGGTTATGATTCAGGGTGCTGGGGGAAACAAATGGCTTTTTTTCTTGCTTAGAAATACCCCTCCCTTTCGAGCACCTGAATGATATCACTAAGCTAATTGAGCATCTACCAATATATGTGTTTGTTGTGAGAGGCAGAGAGGTTCCTGCATTAGGAGGAGGTGCAGGCCCTGACATGCCACAGGGAGCATTATGGGGTTGCTCCACGGTAGGTAGCTCTTAGCTTAGACATATTGTAGTAAGGAGCCATTATCATGTGGCTCCTTGCTGGTTAATCTTAAACCCAGATTGGGGTAATGGAGGTGTGAGGTGTGGTGCCTCTGGACTGGCTGAGCTGGATGGCCTTAGTGTGGCATACCTTTACATTCTATTAACACTTTTCACTTATTAATTTCTTAACACTATTTCTCTATTTTAATTGCATTTCATTTTGTATCACTTTCTCTATAGCTTCGGCTTCCTAAATACTAATTTATTAACACTATAGTTTTTTCACTGGTATGCCACGCTGGGCTTTCTGGCTTATGCTGGTGTTTTGGGGTGCCACACCATGCACCTAGATATAGCGCTAGGGACCCCAAATATACAGAGACGCCTTGATGCGGCTTTGGGGCTTATTCACACATTTGCGCAAATATGTGTAACGAAGATCTCTGAATTCTGTTATCATGTGGAATTTATATCTGGTTACGGTTATGATTCAGGGTGCTGGGGGAAACAAATGGCTTTTTTTCTTGCTTAGAAATACCCCTCCCTTTCGAGCACCTGAATGATATCACTAAGCTAATTGAGCATCTACCAATATATGTGTTTGTTGTGAGAGGCAGAGAGGTTCCTGCATTAGGAGGAGGTGCAGGCCCTGACATGCCACAGGGAGCATTATGGGGTTGCTCCACGGTAGGTAGCTCTTAGCTTAGACATATTGTAGTAAGGAGCCATTATCATATGGCTCCTTGCTGGTTAATCTTAAACCCAGATTGGGGTAATGGAGGTGTGAGGTGTGGTGCCTCTGGACTGGCTGAGCTGGATGGCCTTAGTGTGGCATACCTTTACATTCTATTAACACTTTTCACTTATTAATTTCTTAACACTATTTCTCTATTTTAATTGCATTTCATTTTGTATCACTTTCTCTATAGCTTCGGCTTCCTAAATACTAATTTATTAACACTATAGTTTTTTCACTGGTATGCCACGCTGGACTTTCTGGCTTATGCTGGTGTTTTGGGGTGCCACACCATGCACCTAGATTAAGCGCTAGGGACCCCAAATATACAGAGACGCCTTGATGCGGCTTTGGGGCTTATTCACACATTTGCGCAAATATGTGTAACGAAGATCTCTGAATTCTGTTATCATGTGGAATTTATATCTGGTTACGGTTATGATTCAGGGTGCTGGGGGAAACAAATGGCTTTTTTTCTTGCTTAGAAATACCCCTCCCTTTCGAGCACCTGAATGATATCACTAAGCTAATTGAGCATCTACCAATATATGTGTTTGTTGTGAGAGGCAGAGAGGGTCCTGCATTAGGAGGAGGTGCAGGCCCTGACATGCCACAGGGAGCATTATGGGGTTGCTCCACGGTAGGTAGCTCTTAGCTTAGACATATTGTAGTAAGGAGCCATTATCATGTGGCTCCTTGCTGGTTAATCTTAAACCCAGATTGGGGTAATGGAGGTGTGAGGTGTGGTGCCTCTGGACTGGCTGAGCTGGATGGCCTTAGTGTGGCATACCTTTACATTCTATTAACACTTTTCACTTATTAATTTCTTAACACTATTCCTCTATTTTAATTGCATTTCATTTTGTATCACTTTCTCTATAGCTTCGGCTTCCTAAATACTAATTTATTAACACTATAGTTTTTTCACTGGTATGCCAAGCTGGGCTTTCTGGCTTATGCTGGTGTTTTGGGGAGCCACACCATGCACCTAGATATAGCGCTAGGGACCCCAAATATACAGAGACACCTTGATGCGGCTTTGGGGCTTATTCACACATTAGCGCAAATATGTGTAACGAAGATCTCTGAATTCTGTTATCATGTGGAATTTATATCTGGTTACGGTTATGATTCAGGGTGCTGGGGGAAACAAATGGCTTTTTTTCTTGCTTAGAAATACCCCTCCCTTTCGAGCACCTGAATGATATCACTAAGCTAATTGAGCATCTACCAATATATGTGTTTGTTGTGAGAGGCAGAGAGGTTCCTGCATTAGGAGGATGTGCAGGCCCTGACATGCCACAGGGAGCATTATGGGGTTGCTCCACGGTAGGTAGCTCTTAGCTTAGACATATTGTAGTAAGGAGCCATTATCATGTGGCTCCTTGCTGGTTAATCTTAAACCCAGATTGGGGTAATGGAGGTGTGAGGTGTGGTGCCTCTGGACTGGCTGAGCTGGATGGCCTTAGTGTGGCATACCTTTACATTCTATTAACACTTTTCACTTATTAATTTCTTAACACTATTTCTCTATTTTAATTGCATTTCATTTTGTATCACTTTCTCTATAGCTTCGGCTTCCTAAATACTAATTTATTAACACTATAGTTTTTTCACTGGTATGCCACGCTGGGCTTTCTGGCTTATGCTGGTGTTTTGGGGTGCCACACCATGCACCTAGATATAGCGCTAGGGACCCCAAATATACAGAGACACCTTAATGCGGCTTTGGGGCTTATTAACACATTTGCGCAAATATGTGTAACGAAGATCTCTGAATTCTGTTATCATGTGGAATTTATATCTGGTTACGGTTATGATTCAGGGTGCTGGGGGAAACAAATGGCTTTTTTTCTTGCTTAGAAATACCCCTCCCTTTCGAGCACCTGAATGATATCACTAAGCTAATTGAGCATCTACCAATATATGTGTTTGTTGTGAGAGGCAGAGAGGTTCCTGCATTAGGAGGAGGTGCAGGCCCTGACATGCCACAGGGAGCATTATGGGGTTGCTCCACGGTAGGTAGCTCTTAGCTTAGACATATTGTAGTAAGGAGCCATTATCATGTGGCTCCTTGCTGGTTAATCTTAAACCCAGATAGGGGTAATGGAGGTGTGAGGTGTGGTGCCTCTGGACTGGCTGAGCTGGATGGCCTTAGTGTGGCATACCTTTACATTCTATTAACACTTTTCACTTATTAATTTCTTAACACTATTCCTCTATTTTAATTGCATTTCATTTTGTATCACTTTCTCTATAGCTTCGGCTTCCTAAATACTAATTTATTAACACTATAGTTTTTTCACTGGTATGCCAAGCTGGGCTTTCTGGCTTATGCTGGTGTTTTGGGGTGCCACACCATGCACCTAGATATAGCGCTAGGGACCCCAAATATACAGAGACACCTTGATGCGGCTTTGGGGCTTATTCACACATTTGCGCAAATATGTGTAACGAAGATCTCTGAATTCTGTTATCATGTGGAATTTATATCTGGTTACGGTTATGATTCAGGGTGCTGGGGGAAACAAATGGCTTTTTTTCTTGCTTAGAAATACCCCTCCCTTTCGAGCACCTGAATGATATCACTAAGCTAATTGAGCATCTACCAATATATGTGTTTGTTGTGAGAGGCAGAGAGGTTCCTGCATTAGGAGGAGGTGCAGGCCCTGACATGCCACAGGGAGCATTATGGGGTTGCTCCACGGTAGGTAGCTCTTAGCTTAGACATATTGTAGTAAGGAGCCATTATCATGTGGCTCCTTGCTGGTTAATCTTAAACCCAGATTTGGGTAATGGAGGTGTGAGGTGTGGTGCCTCTGGACTGGCTGAGCTGGATGGCCTTAGTGTGGCATACCTTTACATTCTATTAACACTTTTCACTTATTAATTTCTTAACACTATTTCTCTATTTTAATTGCATTTCATTTTGTATCACTTTCTCTATAGCTTCGGCTTCCTAAATACTAATTTATTAACACTATAGTTTTTTCACTGGTATGCCACGCTGGGCTTTCTGGCTTATGCTGGTGTTTTGGGGTGCCACACCATGCACCTAGATATAGCGCTAGGGACCCCAAATATACAGAGACGCCTTGATGCGGCTTTGGGGCTTATTCACACATTTGCGCAAATATGTGTAACGAAGATCTCTGAATTCTGTTATCATGTGGAATTTATATCTGGTTACGGTTATGATTCAGGGTGCTGGGGGAAACAAATGGCTTTTTTTCTTGCTTAGAAATACCCCTCCCTTTCGAGCACCTGAATGATATCACTAAGCTAATTGAGCATCTACCAATATATGTGTTTGTTGTGAGAGGCAGAGAGGTTCCTGCATTAGGAGGAGGTGCAGGCCCTGACATGCCACAGGGAGCATTATGGGGTTGCTCCACGGTAGGTAGCTCTTAGCTTAGACATATTGCAGTAAGGAGCCATTATCATGTGGCTCCTTGCTGGTTAATCTTAAACCCAGATTGGGGTAATGGAGGTGTGAGGTGTGGTGCCTCTGGACTGGCTGAGCTGGATGGCCTTAGTGTGGCATACCTTTACATTCTATTAACACTTTTCACTTATTAATTTCTTAACACTATTTCTCTATTTTAATTGCATTTCATTTTGTATCACTTTCTCTATAGCTTCGGCTTCCTAAATACTAATTTATTAACACTATAGTTTTTTCACTGGTATGCCACGCTGGGCTTTCTGGCTTATGCTGGTGTTTTGGGGTGCCACACCATACACCTAGATATAGCGCTAGGGACCCCAAATATACAGAGACGCCTTGATGCGGCTTTGGGGCTTATTCACACATTTGCGCAAATATGTGTAACGAAGATCTCTGAATTCTGTTATCATGTGGAATTTATATCTGGTTACGGTTATGATTCAGGGTGCTGGGGGAAACAAATGGCTTTTTTTCTTGCTTAGAAATACCCCTCCCTTTCGAGCACCTGAATTATATCACTAAGCTAATTGAGCATCTACCAATATATGTGTTTGTTGTGAGAGGCAGAGAGGTTCCTGCATTAGGAGGAGGTGCAGGCCCTGACATGCCACAGGGAGCATTATGGGGTTGCTCCACGGTAGGTAGCTCTTAGCTTAGACATATTGTAGTAAGGAGCCATTATCATGTGGCTCCTTGCTGGTTAATCTTAAACCCAGATTGGGGTAATGGAGGTGTGAGGTGTGGTGCCTCTGGACTGGCTGAGCTGGATGGCCTTAGTGTGGCATACCTTTACATTCTATTAACACTTTTCACTTATTAATTTCTTAACACTATTCCTCTATTTTAATTGCATTTCATTTTGTATCACTTTCTCTATAGCTTCGGCTTCCTAAATACTAATTTATTAACACTATAGTTTTTTCACTGGTATGCCAAGCTGGGCTTTCTGGCTTATGCTGGTGTTTTGGGGTGCCACACCATGCACCTAGATATAGCGCTAGGGACCCCAAATATACAGAGACACCTTGATGCGGCTTTGGGGCTTATTCACACATTTGCGCAAATATGTGTAACGAAGATCTCTGAATTCTGTTATCATGTGGAATTTATATCTGGTTACGGTTATGATTCAGGGTGCTGGGGGAAACAAATGGCTTTTTTTCTTGCTTAGAAATACCCCTCCCTTTCGAGCACCTGAATGATATCACTAAGCTAATTGAGCATCTACCAATATATGTGTTTGTTGTGAGAGGCAGAGAGGTTCCTGCATTAGGAGGAGGTGCAGGCCCTGACATGCCACAGGGAGCATTATGGGGTTGCTCCACGGTAGGTAGCTCTTAGCTTAGACATATTGTAGTAAGGAGCCATTATCATGTGGCTCCTTGCTGGTTAATCTTAAACCCAGATTGGGGTAATGGAGGTGTGAGGTGTGGTGCCTCTGGACTGGCTGAGCTGGATGGCCTTAGTGTGGCATACCTTTACATTCTATTAACACTTTTCACTTATTAATTTCTTAACACTATTTCTCTATTTTAATTGCATTTCATTTTGTATCACTTTCTCTATAGCTTCGGCTTCCTAAATACTAATTTATTAACACTATAGTTTTTTCACTGGTATGCCACGCTGGGCTTTCTGGCTTATGCTGGTGTTTTGGGGTGCCACACCATGCACCTAGATATAGCGCTAGGGACCCCAAATATACAGAGACGCCTTGATGCGGCTTTGGGGCTTATTCACACATTTGCGCAAATATGTGTAACGAAGATCTCTGAATTCTGTTATCATGTGGAATTTATATCTGGTTACGGTTATGATTCAGGGTGCTGGGGGAAACAAATGGCTTTTTTTCTTGCTTAGAAATACCCCTCCCTTTCGAGCACCTGAATGATATCACTAAGCTAATTGAGCATCTACCAATATATGTGTTTGTTGTGAGAGGCAGAGAGGTTCCTGCATTAGGAGGAGGTGCAGGCCCTGACATGCCACAGGGAGCATTATGGGGTTGCTCCACGGTAGGTAGCTCTTAGCTTAGACATATTGTAGTAAGGAGCCATTATCATGTGGCTCCTTGCTGGTTAATCTTAAACCCAGATTGGGGTAATGGAGGTGTGAGGTGTGGTGCCTCTGGACTGGCTGAGCTGGATGGCCTTAGTGTGGCATACCTTTACATTCTATTAACACTTTTCACTTATTAATTTCTTAACACTATTTCTCTATTTTAATTGCATTTCATTTTGTATCACTTTCTCTATAGCTTCGGCTTCCTAAATACTAATTTATTAACACTATAGTTTTTTCACTGGTATGCCACGCTGGGCTTTCTGGCTTATGCTGGTGTTTTGGGGTGCCACACCATACACCTAGATATAGCGCTAGGGACCCCAAATATACAGAGACGCCTTGATGCGGCTTTGGGGCTTATTCACACATTTGCGCAAATATGTGTAATGAAGATCTCTGAATTCTGTTATCATGTGGAATTTATATCTGGTTACGGTTATGATTCAGGGTGCTGGGGGAAACAAATGGCTTTTTTTCTTGCTTAGAAATACCCCTCCCTTTCGAGCACCTGAATGATATCACTAAGCTAATTGAGCATCTACCAATATATGTGTTTGTTGTGAGAGGCAGAGAGGTTCCTGCATTAGGAGGAGGTGCAGGCCCTGACATGCCACAGGGAGCATTATGGGGTTGCTCCACGGTAGGTAGCTCTTAGCTTAGACATATTGTAGTAAGGAGCCATTATCATGTGGCTCCTTGCTGGTTAATCTTAAACCCAGATTGGGGTAATGGAGGTGTGAGGTGTGGTGCCTCTGGACTGGCTGAGCTGGATGGCCTTAATGTGGTATACCTTTACATTCTATTAACACTTTTCACTTATTAATTTCTTAACACTATTCCTCTATTTTAATTGCATTTCATTTTGTATCACTTTCTCTATAGCTTCGGCTTCCTAAATACTAATTTATTAACACTATAGTTTTTTCACTGGTATGCCACGCTGGGCTTTCTGGCTTATGCTGGTGTTTTGGGGTGCCACACCATGCACCTAGATATAGCGCTAGGGACCCCAAATATACAGAGACGCCTTGATGCGGCTTTGGGGCTTATTTACACATTTGCGCAAATATGTTTAACGAAGATCTCTGAATTCTGTTATCATGTGGAATTTATATCTGGTTACGGTTATGATTCAGGGTGCTGGGGGAAACAAATGGCTTTTTTTCTTGCTTAGAAATACCCCTCCCTTTCGAGCACCTGAATGATATCACTAAGCTAATTGAGCATCTACCAATATATGTGTTTGTTGTGAGAGGCAGAGAGGTTCCTGCATTAGGAGGAGGTGCAGGCCCTGACATGCCACAGGGAGCATTATGGGGTTGCTCCACGGTAGGTAGCTCTTAGCTTAGACATATTGTAGTAAGGAGCCATTATCATGTGGCTCCTTGCTGGTTAATCTTAAACCCAGATTGGGGTAATGGAGGTGTGAGGTGTGGTGCCTCTGGACTGGCTGAGCTGGATGGCCTTAGTGTGGCATACCTTTACATTCTATTAACACTTTTCACTTATTAATTTCTTAACACTATTTCTCTATTTTAATTGCATTTCATTTTGTATCCCTTTCTCTATAGCTTCGGCTTCCTAAATACTAATTTATTAACACTATAGTTTTTTCACTGGTATGCCACGCTGGGCTTTCTGGCTTATGCTGGTGTTTTGGGGTGCCACACCATGCACCTAGATATAGCACTAGGGACCCCAAATATACAGAGACGCCTTGATGCGGCTTTGGGGCTTATTCACACATTTGCGCAAATATGTGTAACGAAGATCTCTGAATTCTGTTATCATGTGGAATTTATATCTGGTTACGGTTATGATTCAGGGTGCTGGGGGAAACAAATGGCTTTTTTTCTTGCTTAGAAATACCCCTCCCTTTCGAGCACCTGAATGATATCACTAAGCTAATTGAGCATCTACCAATATATGTGTTTGTTGTGAGAGGCAGAGAGGTTCCTGCATTAGGAGGAGGTGCAGGCCCTGACATGCCACAGGGAGCATTATGGGGTTGCTCCACGGTAGGTAGCTCTTAGCTTAGACATATTGTAGTAAGGAGCCATTATCATGTGGCTCCTTGCTGGTTAATCTTAAACCCAGATTGGGGTAATGGAGGTGTGAGGTGTGGTGCCTCTGGACTGGCTGAGCTGGATGGCCTTAGTGTGGCATACCTTTACATTCTATTAACACTTTTCACTTATTAATTTCTTAACACTATACCTCTATTTTAATTGCATTTCATTTTGTATCACTTTCTCTATAGCTTCGGCTTCCTAAATACTAATTTATTAACACTATAGTTTTTTCACTGGTATGCCACGCTGGGCTTTCTGGCTTATGCTGGTGTTTTGGGGTGCCACACCATGCACCTAGATATAGCGCTAGGGACCCCAAATATACAGAGACGCCTTGATGCGGCTTTGGGGCTTATTCACACATTTGCGCAAATATGTGTAACGAAGATCTCTGAATTCTGTTATCATGTGGAATTTATATCTGGTTACGGTTATGATTCAGGGTGCTGGGGGAAACAAATGGCTTTTTTTCTTGCTTAGAAATACCCCTCCCTTTTGAGCACCTGAATGAAATCACTAAGCTAATTGAGCATCTACCAATATATGTGTTTGTTGTGAGAGGCAGAGAGGTTCCTGCATTAGGAGGAGGTGCAGGCCCTGACATGCCACAGGGAGCATTATGGGGTTGCTCCACGGTAGGTAGCTCTTAGCTTAGACATATTGTAGTAAGGAGCCATTATCATGTGGCTCCTTGCTGGTTAATCTCAAACCCAGATTTGGGTAATGGAGGTGTGAGGTGTGGTGCCTCTGGACTGGCTGAGCTGGATGGCCTTAGTGTGGCATACCTTTACATTCTATTAACACTTTTCACTTATTAATTTCTTAACACTATTTCTCTATTTTAATTGCATTTCATTTTGTATCCCTTTCTCTATAGCTTCGGCTTCCTAAATACTAATTTATTAACACTATAGTTTTTTCACTGGTATGCCACGCTGGGCTTTCTGGCTTATGCTGGTGTTTTGGGGTGCCACACCATGCACCTAGATATAGCGCTAGGGACCACAAATATACAGAGACGCCTTGATGCGGCTTTGGGGCTTATTCACACATTTGCGCAAATATGTGTAACGAAGATCTCTGAATTATGTTATCATGTGGAATTTATATCTGGTTACGGTTATGATTCAGGGTGCTGGGGGAAACAAATGGCTTTTTTTCTTGCTTAGAAATACCCCTCCCTTTCGAGCACCTGAATGATATCACTAAGCTAATTGAGCATCTACCAATATATGTGTTTGTTGTGAGAGGCAGAGAGGTTCCTGTATTAGGAGGAGGTGCAGGCCCTGACATGCCACAGGGAGCATTATGGGGTTGCTCCACGGTAGGTAGCTCTTAGCTTAGACATATTGTAGTAAGGAGCCATTATCATGTGGCTCCTTGCTGGTTAATCTTAAACCCAGATTGGGGTAATGGAGGTGTGAGGTGTGGTGCCTCTGGACTGGCTGAGCTGGATGGCCTTAGTGTGGCATACCTTTACATTCTATTAACACTTTTCACTTATTAATTTCTTAACACTATTTCTCTATTTTAATTGCATTTCATTTTGTATCCCTTTCTCTATAGCTTCGGCTTCCTAAATACTAATTTATTAACACTATAGTTTTTTCACTGGTATGCCACACTGGGCTTTCTGGCTTATGCTGGTGTTTTGGGGTGCCACACCATGCACCTAGATATAGCGCTAGGGACCCCAAATATACAGAGACGCCTTGATGCGGCTTTGGGGCTTATTCACACATTTGCGCAAATATGTGTAACGAAGATCTCTGAATTCTGTTATCATGTGGAATTTATATCTGGTTACGGTTATGATTCAGGGTGCTGGGGGAAACAACTGGCTTTTTTTCTTGCTTAGAAATACCCCTCCCTTTCGAGCACCTGAATGATATCACTAAGCTAATTGAGCATCTACCAATATATGTGTTTGTTGTGAGAGGCAGAGAGGTTCCTGCATTAGGAGGAGGTGCAGGCCCTGACATGCCACAGGGAGCATTATGGGGTTGCTCCACGGTAGGTAGCTCTTAGCTTAGACATATTGTAGTAAGGAGCCATTATCATGTGGCTCCTTGCTGGTTAATCTCAAACCCAGATTTGGGTAATGGAGGTGTGAGGTGTGGTGCCTCTGGACTGGCTGAGCTGGATGGCCTTAGTGTGGCATACCTTTACATTCTATTAACACTTTTCACTTATTAATTTCTTAACACTATTTCTCTATTTTAATTGCATTTCATTTTGTATCACTTTCTCTATAGCTTCGGCTTCCTAAATACTAATTTATTAACACTATAGTTTTTTCACTGGTATGCCACACTGGGCTTTCTGGCTTATGCTGGTGTTTTGGGGTGCCACACCATGCACCTAGATATAGCGCTAGGGACCACAAATATACAGAGACGCCTTGATGCGGCTTTGGGGCTTATTCACACATTTGCGCAAATATGTGTAACGAAGATCTCTGAATTCTGTTATCATGTGGAATTTATATCTGGTTGCGGTTATGATTCAGGGTGCTGGGGGAAACAAATGGCTTTTTTTCTTGCTTAGAAATACCCCTCCCTTTCGAGCACCTGAATGATATCACTAAGCTAATTGAGCATCTACCAATATATGTGTTTGTTGTGAGAGGCAGAGAGGTTCCTGCATTAGGAGGAGGTGCAGGCCCTGACATGCCACAGGGAGCATTATGGGGTTGCTCCACGGTAGGTAGCTCTTGGCTTAGACATATTGTAGTAAGGAGCCATTATCATGTGGCTCCTTGCTGGTTAATCTTAAACCCAGGTTGGGGTAATGGAGGTGTGAGGTGTGGTGCCTCTGGACTGGCTGAGCTGGATGGCCTTAGTGTGGCATACCTTTACATTCTATTAACACTTTTCACTTATTAATTTCTTAACACTATTTCTCTATTTTAATTGCATTTCATTTTGTATCACTTTCTCTATAGCTTCGGCTTCCTAAATACTAATTTATTAACACTATAGTTTTTTCACTGGTATGCCACGCTGGGCTTTCTGGCTTATGCTGGTGTTTTGGGGTGCCACACCATGCACCTAGATATAGCGCTAGGGACCCCAAATATACAGAGATGCCTTGATGCGGCTTTGGGGCTTATTCACACATTTGCGCAAATATGTGTAACGAAGATCTCTGAATTCTGTTATCATGTGGAATTTATATCTGGTTACGGTTATGATTCAGGGTGCTGGGGGAAACAAATGGCTTTTTTTCTTGCTTAGAAATACCCCTCCCTTTCGAGCACCTGAATGATATCACTAAGCTAATTGAGCATCTACCAATATATGTGTTTGTTGTGAGAGGCAGAGAGGTTCCTGCATTAGGAGGAGGTGCAGGCCCTGACATGCCACAGGGAGCATTATGGGGTTGCTCCACGGTAGGTAGCTCTTAGCTTAGACATATTGTAGTAAGGAGCCATTATCATGTGGCTCCTTGCTGGTTAATCTTAAACCCAGATTGGGGTAATGGAGGTGTGAGGTGTGGTGCCTCTGGACTGGCTGAGCTGGATGGCCTTAGTGTGGCATACCTTTACATTCTATTAACACTTTTCACTTATTAATTTCTTAACACTATTTCTCTATTTTAATTGCATTTCATTTTGTATCACTTTCTCTATAGCTTCGGCTTCCTAAATACTAATTTATTAACACTATAGTTTTTTCACTGGTATGCCACACTGGGCTTTCTGGCTTATGCTGGTGTTTTGGGTTGCCACAGCATGCACCTAGATATAGCGCTAGGGACCCCAAATATACAGAGACGCCTAGATGCGGCTTTGGGGCTTATTCACACATTTGCGCAAATATGTGTAACGAAGATCTCTGAATTCTGTTATCATGTGGAATTTATATCTGGTTACGGTTATGATTCAGGGTGCTGGGGGAAACAAATGGCTTTTTTTCTTGCTTAGAAATACCCCTCCCTTTCGAGCACCTGAATGATATCACTAAGCTAATTGAGCATCTACCAATATATGTGTTTGTTGTGAGAGGCAGAGGGGTTCCTGCATTAGGAGGAGGTGCAGGCCCTGACATGCCACAGGGAGCATTATGGGGTTGCTCCACGGTAGGTAGCTCATAGCTTAGACATATTGTAGTAAGGAGCCATTATCATGTGGCTCCTTGCTGGTTAATCTTAAACCCAGATTGGGGTAATGGAGGTGTGAGGTGTGGTGCCTCTGGACTGGCTGAGCTGGATGGCCTTAGTGTGGCATACCTTTACATTCTATTAACACTTTTCACTTATTAATTTCTTAACACTATTCCTCTATTTTAATTGCATTTCATTTTGTATCACTTTCTCTATAGCTTCGGCTTCCTAAATACTAATTTATTAACACTATAGTTTTTTCACTGGTATGCCACGCTGGGCTTTCTGGCTTATGCTGGTGTTTTGGGGTGCCACACCATGCACCTAGATATAGCGCTAGGGACCCCAAATATACAGAGACGCCTTGATGCGGCTTTGGGGCTTATTCACACATTTGCGCAAATATGTGTAACGAAGATCTCTGAATTCTGTTATCATGTGGAATTTATATCTGGTTACGGTTATGATTCAGGGTGCTGGGGGAAACAAATGGCTTTTTTTCTTGCTTAGAAATACCCCTCCCTTTCGAGCACCTGAATGATATCACTAAGCTAATTGAGCATCTACCAATATATGTGTTTGTTGTGAGAGGCAGAGAGGTTCCTGCATTAGGAGGAGGTGCAGGCCCTGACATGCCACAGGGAGCATTATGGGGTTGCTCCACGGTAGGTAGCTCTTAGCTTAGACATATTGTAGTAAGGAGCCATTATCATGTGGCTCCTTGCTGGTTAATCTTAAACCCAGATTGGGGTAATGGAGGTGTGAGGTGTGGTGCCTCTGGACTGGCTGAGCTGGATGGCCTTAGTGTGGCATACCTTTACATTCTATTAACACTTTTCACTTATTAATTTCTTAACACTATTCCTCTATTTTAATTGCATTTCATTTTGTATCACTTTCTCTATAGCTTCGGCTTCCTAAATACCAATTTATTAACACTATAGTTTTTTCACTGGTATGCCACGCTGGGCTTTCTGGCTTATGCTGGTGTTTTGGGGTGCCACACCATGCACCTAGATATAGCGCTAGGGACCCCAAATATACAGAGACGCCTTGATGCGGCTTTGGGGCTTATTCACACATTTGCGCAAATATGTGTAACGAAGATCTCTGAATTCTGTTATCATGTGGAATTTATATCTGGTTACGGTTATGATTCAGGGTGCTGGGGGAAACAAATGGCTTTTTTTCTTGCTTAGAAATACCCCTCCCTTTCGAGCACCTGAATGATATCACTAAGCTAATTGAGCATCTACCAATATATGTGTTTGTTGTGAGAGGCAGAGAGGTTCCTGCATTAGGAGGAGGTGCAGGCCCTGACATGCCACAGGGAGCATTATGGGGTTGCTCCACGGTAGGTAGCTCTTAGCTTAGACATATTGTAGTAAGGAGCCATTATCATGTGGCTCCTTGCTGGTTAATCTTAAACCCAGATTGGGGTAATGGAGGTGTGAGGTGTGGTGCCTCTGGACTGGCTGAGCTGGATGGCCTTAGTGTGGCATACCTTTACATTCTATTAACACTTTTCACTTATTAATTTCTTAACACTATTCCTCTATTTTAATTGCATTTCATTTTGTATCACTTTCTCTATAGCTTCGGCTTCCTAAATACTAATTTATTAACACTATAGTTTTTTCACTGGTATGCCACGCTGGGCTTTCTGGCTTATGCTGGTGTTTTGGGGTGCCACACCATGCACCTAGATATAGCGCTAGGGACCCCAAATATACAGAGACGCCTTGATGCGGCTTTGGGGCTTATTCACACATTTGCGCAAATATGTGTAACGAAGATCTCTGAATTCTGTTATCATGTGGAATTTATATCTGGTTACGGTTATGATTCAGGGTGCTGGGGGAAACAAATGGCTTTTTTTCTTGCTTAGAAATACCCCTCCCTTTCGAGCACCTGAATGATATCACTAAGCTAATTGAGCATCTACCAATATATGTGTTTGTTGTGAGAGGCAGAGAGGTTCCTGCATTAGGAGGAGGTGCAGGCCCTGACATGCCACAGGGAGCATTATGGGGTTGCTCCACGGTAGGTAGCTCTTGGCTTAGACATATTGTAGTAAGGAGCCATTATCATGTGGCTCCTTGCTGGTTAATCTTAAACCCAGATTGGGGTAATGGAGGTGTGAGGTGTGGTGCCTCTGGACTGGCTGAGCTGGATGGCCTTAGTGTGGCATACCTTTACATTCTATTAACACTTTTCACTTATTAATTTCTTAACACTATTTCTCTATTTTAATTGCATTTCATTTTGTATCACTTTCTCTATAGCTTCGGCTTCCTAAATACTAATTTATTAACACTATAGTTTTTTCACTGGTATGCCACGCTGGGCTTTCTGGCTTATGCTGGTGTTTTGGGGTGCCACACCATGCACCTAGATATAGCGCTAGGGACCCCAAATATACAGAGATGCCTTGATGCGGCTTTGGGGCTTATTCACACATTTGCGCAAATATGTGTAACGAAGATCTCTGAATTCTGTTATCATGTGGAATTTATATCTGGTTACGGTTATGATTCAGGGTGCTGGGGGAAACAAATGGCTTTTTTTCTTGCTTAGAAATACCCCTCCCTTTCGAGCACCTGAATGATATCACTAAGCTAATTGAGCATCTACCAATATATGTGTTTGTTGTGAGAGGCAGAGAGGTTCCTGCATTAGGAGGAGGTGCAGGCCCTGACATGCCACAGGGAGCATTATGGGGTTGCTCCACGGTAGGTAGCTCTTAGCTTAGACATATTGTAGTAAGGAGCCATTATCATGTAGCTCCTTGCTGGTTAATCTTAAACCCAGATTGGGGTAATGGAGGTGTGAGGTGTGGTGCCTCTGGACTTGCTGAGCTGGATGGCCTTAGTGTGGCATACCTTTACATTCTATTAACACTTTTCACTTATTAATTTCTTAACACTATTTCTCTATTTTAATTGCATTTCATTTTGTATCACTTTCTCTATAGCTTCGGCTTCCTAAATACTAATTTATTAACACTATAGTTTTTTCACTGGTATGCCACACTGGGCTTTCTGGCTTATGCTGGTGTTTTGGGGTGCCACAGCATGCACCTAGATATAGCGCTAGGGACCCCAAATATACAGAGACGCCTTGATGCGGCTTTGGGGCTTATTCACACATTTGCGCAAATATGTGTAACGAAGATCTCTGAATTCTGTTATCATGTGGAATTTATATCTGGTTACGGTTATGATTCAGGGTGCTGGGGGAAACAAATGGCTTTTTTTCTTGCTTAGAAATACCCCTCCCTTTCGAGCACCTGAATGATATCACTAAGCTAATTGAGCATCTACCAATATATGTGTTTGTTGTGAGAGGCAGAGGGGTTCCTGCATTAGGAGGAGGTGCAGGCCCTGACATGCCACAGGGAGCATTATGGGGTTGCTCCACGGTAGGTAGCTCTTAGCTTAGACATATTGTAGTAAGGAGCCATTATCATGTGGCTCCTTGCTGGTTAATCTCAAACCCAGATTGGGGTAATGGAGGTGTGAGGTGTGGTGCCTCTGGACTGGCTGAGCTGGATGGCCTTAGTGTGGCATACCTTTACATTCTATTAACACTTTTCACTTATTAATTTCTTAACACTATTTCTCTATTTTCATTGCATTTCATTTTGTATCACTTTCTCTATAGCTTCGGCTTCCTAAATACTAATTTATTAACACTATAGTTTTTTCACTGGTATGCCACGCTGGGCTTTCTGGCTTATGCTGGTGTTTTGGGGTGCCACACCATGCACCTAGATATAGCGCTAGGGACCACAAATATACAGAGACGCCTTGATGCGGCTTTGGGGCTTATTCACACATTTGCGCAAATATGTGTAACGAAGATCTCTGAATTCTGTTATCATGTGGAATTTATATCTGGTTACGGTTATGATTCAGGGTGCTGGGGGAAACAAATGGCTTTTTTTCTTGCTTAGAAATACCCCTCCCTTTCGAGCACCTGAATGATATCACTAAGCTAATTGAGCATCTACCAATATATGTGTTTGTTGTGAGTGGCAGAGAGGTTCCTGCATTAGGAGGAGGTGCAGGCCCTGACATGCCACAGGGAGCATTATGGGGTTGCTCCACGGTAGGTAGCTCTTAGCTTAGACATATTGTAGTAAGGAGCCATTATCATGTGGCTCCTTGCTGGTTAATCTTAAACCCAGATTGGGGTAATGGAGGTGTGAGGTGTGGTGCCTCTGGACTGGCTGAGCTGGATGGCCTTAGTGTGGCATACCTTTACATTCTATTAACACTTTTCACTTATTAATTTCTTAACACTATTCCTCTATTTTAATTGCATTTCATTTTGTATCACTTTCTCTATAGCTTCGGCTTCCTAAATACTAATTTATTAACACTATAGTTTTTTCACTGGTATGCCACGCTGGGCTTTCTGGCTTATGCTGGTGTTTTGGGGTGCCACACCATGCACCTAGATATAGCGCTAGGGACCCCAAATATACAGAGACGCCTTGATGCGGCTTTGGGGCTTATTCACACATTTGCGCAAATATGTGTAACGAAGATCTCTGAATTCTGTTATCATGTGGAATTTATATCTGGTTACGGTTATGATTCAGGGTGCTGGGGGAAACAAATGGCTTTTTTTCTTGCTTAGAAATACCCCTCCCTTTCGAGCACCTGAATGATATCACTAAGCTAATTGAGCATCTACCAATATATGTGTTTGTTGTGAGAGGCAGAGAGGTTCCTGCATTAGGAGGAGGTGCAGGCCCTGACATGCCACAGGGAGCATTATGGGGTTGCTCCACGGTAGGTAGCTCTTAGCTTAGACATATTGTAGTAAGGAGCCATTATCATGTGGCTCCTTGCTGGTTAATCTTAAACCCAGATTGGGGTAATGGAGGTGTGAGGTGTGGTGCCTCTGGACTGGCTGAGCTGGATGGCCTTAGTGTGGCATACCTTTACATTCTATTAACACTTTTCACTTATTAATTTCTTAACACTATTCCTCTATTTTAATTGCATTTCATTTTGTATCACTTTCTCTATAGCTTCGGCTTCCTAAATACTAATTTATTAACACTATAGTTTTTTCACTGGTATGCCACGCTGGGCTTTCTGGCTTATGCTGGTGTTTTGGGGTGCCACACCATGCACCTAGATATAGCGCTAGGGACCCCAAATATACAGAGACGCCTTGATGCGGCTTTGGGGCTTATTCACACATTTGCGCAAATATGTGTAACGAAGATCTCTGAATTCTGTTATCATGTGGAATTTATATCTGGTTACGGTTATGATTCAGGGTGCTGGGGGAAACAAATGGCTTTTTTTCTTGCTTAGAAATACCCCTCCCTTTCGAGCACCTGAATGATATCACTAAGCTAATTGAGCATCTACCAATATATGTGTTTGTTGTGAGAGGCAGAGAGGTTCCTGCATTAGGAGGAGGTGCAGGCCCTGACATGCCACAGGGAGCATTATGGGGTTGCTCCACGGTAGGTAGCTCTTAGCTTAGACATATTGTAGTAAGGAGCCATTATCATGTGGCTCCTTGCTGGTTAATCTTAAACCCAGATTGGGGTAATGGAGGTGTGAGGTGTGGTGCCTCTGGACTGGCTGAGCTGGATGGCCTTAATGTGGCATACCTTTACATTCTATTAACACTTTTCACTTATTAATTTCTTAACACTATTCCTCTATTTTAATTGCATTTCATTTTGTATCACTTTCTCTATAGCTTCGGCTTCCTAAATACTAATTTATTAACACTATAGTTTTTTCACTGGTATGCCACGCTGGGCTTTCTGGCTTATGCTGGTGTTTTGGGGTGCCACACCATGCACCTAGATATAGCGCTAGGGACCCCAAATATACAGAGACACCTTGATGCGGCTTTGGGGCTTATTCACACATTTGCGCAAATATGTGTAACGAAGATCTCTGAATTCTGTTATCATGTGGAATTTATATCTGGTTACGGTTATGATTCAGGGTGCTGGGGGAAACAAATGGCTTTTTTTCTTGCTTAGAAATACCCCTCCCTTTCGAGCACCTGAATGATATCACTAAGCTAATTGAGCATCTACCAATATATGTGTTTGTTGTGAGAGGCAGAGAGGTTCCTGCATTAGGAGGAGGTGCAGGCCCTGACATGCCACAGGGAGCATTATGGGGTTGCTCCACGGTAGGTAGCTCTTAGCTTAGACATATTGTAGTAAGGAGCCATTATCATGTGGCTCCTTGCTGGTTAATCTTAAACCCAGATTGGGGTAATGGAGGTGTGAGGTGTGGTGCCTCTGGACTGGCTGAGCTGGATGGCCTTAGTGTTGCATACCTTTACATTCTATTAACACTTTTCACTTATTAATTTCTTAACACTATTTCTCTATTTTAATTGCATTTCATTTTGTATCACTTTCTCTATAGCTTCGGCTTCCTAAATACTAATTTATTAACACTATAGTTTTTTCACTGGTATGCCACGCTGGGCTTTCTGGCTTATGCTGGTGTTTTGGGGTGCCACACCATGCACCTAGATATAGCGCTAGGGACCCCAAATATACAGAGACGCCTTGATGCGGCTTTGGGGCTTATTCACACATTTGCGCAAATATGTGTAACGAAGATCTCTGAATTCTGTTATCATGTGGAATTTATATCTGGTTACGGTTATGATTCAGGGTGCTGGGGGAAACAAATGGCTTTTTTTCTTGCTTAGAAATACCCCTCCCTTTCGAGCACCTGAATGATATCACTAAGCTAATTGAGCATCTACCAATATATGTGTTTGTTGTGAGAGGCAGAGAGGTTCCTGCATTAGGAGGAGGTGCAGGCCCTGACATGCCACAGGGAGCATTATGGGGTTGCTCCACGGTAGGTAGCTCTTAGCTTAGACATATTGTAGTAAGGAGCCATTATCATGTGGCTCCTTGCTGGTTAATCTTAAACCCAGATTGGGGTAATGGAGGTGTGAGGTGTGGTGCCTCTGGACTGGCTGAGCTGGATGGCCTTAATGTGGCATACCTTTACATTCTATTAACACTTTTCACTTATTAATTTCTTAACACTATTCCTCTATTTTAATTGCATTTCATTTTGTATCACTTTCTCTATAGCTTCGGCTTCCTAAATACTAATTTATTAACACTATAGTTTTTTCACTGGTATGCCACGCTGGGCTTTCTGGCTTATGCTGGTGTTTTGGGGTGCCACACCATGCACCTAGATATAGCGCTAGGGACCCCAAATATACAGAGACACCTTGATGCGGCTTTGGGGCTTATTCACACATTTGCGCAAATATGTGTAACGAAGATCTCTGAATTCTGTTATCATGTGGAATTTATATCTGGTTACGGTTATGATTCAGGGTGCTGGGGGAAACAAATGGCTTTTTTTCTTGCTTAGAAATACCCCTCCCTTTTGAGCACCTGAATGATATCACTAAGCTAATTGAGCATCTACCAATATATGTGTTTGTTGTGAGAGGCAGAGAGGTTCCTGCATTAGGAGGAGGTGCAGGCCCTGACATGCCACAGGGAGCATTATGGGGTTGCTCCACGGTAGGTAGCTCTTAGCTTAGACATATTGTAGTAAGGAGCCATTATCATGTGGCTCCTTGCTGGTTAATCTTAAACCCAGATTGGGGTAATGGAGGTGTGAGGTGTGGTGCCTCTGGACTGGCTGAGCTGGATGGCCTTAGTGTTGCATACCTTTACATTCTATTAACACTTTTCACTTATTAATTTCTTAACACTATTTCTCTATTTTAATTGCATTTCATTTTGTATCACTTTCTCTATAGCTTCGGCTTCCTAAATACTAATTTATTAACACTATAGTTTTTTCACTGGTATGCCACGCTGGGCTTTCTGGCTTATGCTGGTGTTTTGGGGTGCCACACCATGCACCTAGATATAGCGCTAGGGACCCCAAATATATAGAGACGCCTTGATGCGGCTTTGGGGCTTATTCACACATTTGCGCAAATATGTGTAACGAAGATCTCTGAATTCTGTTATCATGTGGAATTTATATCTGGTTACGGTTATGATTCAGGGTGCTGGGGGAAACAAATGGCTTTTTTTCTTGCTTAGAAATACCCCTCCCTTTTGAGCACCTGAATGATATCACTAAGCTAATTGAGCATCTACCAATATATGTGTTTGTTGTGAGAGGCAGAGAGGTTCCTGCATTAGGAGGAGGTGCAGGCCCTGACATGCCACAGGGAGCATTATGGGGTTGCTCCACGGTAGGTAGCTCTTAGCTTAGACATATTGTAGTAAGGAGCCATTATCATGTGGCTCCTTGCTGGTTAATCTTAAACCCAGATTGGGGTAATGGAGGTGTGAGGTGTGGTGCCTCTGGACTGGCTGAGCTGGATGGCCTTAGTGTGGCATACCTTTACATTCTATTAACACTTTTCACTTATTAATTTCTTAACACTATTTCTCTATTTTAATTGCATTTCATTTTGTATCACTTTCTCTATAGCTTCGGCTTCCTAAATACTAATTTATTAACACTATAGTTTTTTCACTGGTATGCCACGCTGGGCTTTCTGGCTTATGCTGGTGTTTTGGGGTGCCACACCATGCACCTAGATATAGCGCTAGGGACCCCAAATATACAGAGATGCCTTGATGCGGCTTTGGGGCTTATTCACACATTTGCGCAAATATGTGTAACGAAGATCTCTGAATTCTGTTATCATGTGGAATTTATATCTGGTTACGGTTATGATTCAGGGTGCTGGGGGAAACAAATGGCTTTTTTTCTTGCTTAGAAATACCCCTCCCTTTCGAGCACCTGAATGATATCACTAAGCTAATTGAGCATCTACCAATATATGTGTTTGTTGTGAGAGGCAGAGAGGTTCCTGCATTAGGAGGAGGTGCAGGCCATGACATGCCACAGGGAGCATTATGGGGTTGCTCCATGGTAGGTAGCTCTTAGCTTAGACATATTGTAGTAAGGAGCCATTATCATGTGGCTCCTTGCTGGTTAATCTTAAACCCAGATTGGGGTAATGGAGGTGTGAGGTGTGGTGCCTCTGGACTGGCTGAGCTGGATGGCCTTAGTGTGGCATACCTTTACATTCTATTAACACTTTTCACTTATTAATTTCTTAACACTATTTCTCTATTTTAATTGCATTTCATTTTGTATCACTTTCTCTATAGTTTCGGCTTCCTAAATACTAATTTATTAACACTATAGTTTTTTCACTGGTATGCCACGCTGGGCTTTCTGGCTTATGCTGGTTTTTTGGGGTGCCACACCATGCACCTAGATATAGCGCTAGGGACCCCAAATATACAGAGACGCCTTGATGTGGCTTTGGGGCTTATTCACACATTTGCGCAAATATGTGTAACGAAGATCTCTGAATTCTGTTATCATGTGGAATTTATATCTGGTTACGGTTATGATTCAGGGTGCTGGGGGAAACAAATGGCTTTTTTTCTTGCTTAGAAATACCCCTCCCTTTCGAGCACCTGAATGATATCACTAAGCTAATTGAGCATCTACCAATATATGTAATTATAATTTTAATCAGCAGAAGCTGCTTGTGCATCCTAGTCACATAGCAATGAAAATAGGATGCATTTTTTTAAAAAAAAGGTGCCCAATGTTAGCAGAACCGGCCAGGAGCTACATGGCATATTGAGGCAAGATGTATGAGGACACATCTGTATCCAAACAGAGGCAGAGATCACAGTGTTAGCTGCTGTGTGAGTGCTGTGTGTGTGTGGGCTCGTTGTGCAATAGAGTTCGGCATATGTGTAAGGGGCATTATGTGTGTCATGTGTATAAATGCATTAATAATGTACGACATGTGTAAGGGGCATTATTTGTGTCAATATGTGTATATGGTCATTAATAAAGGTTGGCATAATGTGTAAGGTGCATTATGTTTATAAGGACATTAATGTATGTCATATGTAAAAGGGACATTACTGTGTGGTATTATGTGTATAAGTGCATTAGTAATGTGTGGCATTATGTGTATAAGGTGCTCTACTATGTGGCGTAATGTATAGAAAAGGCACTACTGTGTGGTCTAATGTGAATAAAGAGCAATATGCTGTTGTGTAATGTGAATAAGGATCAATTCAGTGTGATGTTATGTGAATAAGGGCACTACCGGGAGGAGTAACGTTTATAAGGTAAAGTGATATTACTGTGTGATGTAACGTGAATAAGGGGCACTATTGCATGATATAATGTGCATAAAGTTGCACTACTGTGTGTCGTAATTTGAATAGGGAGTACTATTTTGTTGTCATTCCCCTTCCAAAAAGAACATGCCCCTTTTTGGGCTGGGTGCCAAATGTGCGCACTGTTCCTATTTAAAATATAGGGGGTAGGAGCACCAAATTGAGAACTGATGGTCCTCATATTGATTGAGTGGTGATGGTTATGGGAAAGCGGTGCAGGGTCAGAGGCGGAACTAGCAGCGGTGCTAGGGGGCACCAGCCAAAATCTTGCCTATGGCATCATATTGATTAGGGCCAGCTCTGATCTTAAGTACTATAAACATGTAATGAGAATAAAAACTATGCAGTGCTACTATTAAAACATTTTTACCAAAACTTTTCCCAGATGTTATTTCATATGAATGATGTTTATATATACTAGAGGTTAGTTTACTTTTCTGTAGTGTTACATTTGTTCACTGATACTGTATGGGGATCAGGTCAGAGAATTCTACCTGGGGCTCTGTGTTTACCAAAGTTAACAATCATATGGTAAAACTGAGGTGCTAATGGTTGCTTGGTGATGGGGAATCAGGTGTGCCGTGAATGAGACAGAGACTGGTGGCTAACAGGTAGCATTATGGTAACAGAAAAATGTAATTGTATAGCTTGAATCAATTTTGGGGAACAGAGCATGAGTAAACAGATATGCAACTGTGGTGACTGGCAAGAACAATTTTCTTAATTAAATATTTGTTTTCTGATTATCTAATTTCTTGATCATGGGGTGTCTCTGCTCTGGTGCTTCTAGCACACTCTGGTCTATATATTAGTACTGAGATACAAACTAGAGTGTGCTAGAAATACCAGAGCAGAGATTGACACTCCAGGCAGGAAAGAGGAACTGCACTGGTTGTGACAGATGCAAGATGCTAGAATAAACACTAGAAAGGATTTTCATTATTAAAAGAGTGTTCTTTATCATTGGTGCTAATCACTGTGTTGAGTAATGAATAGCAAAACTGGATTCTTGGAGGATTAGTTTCTTTGGTTTTGTCTTAAAAGTTCTTGCATAAGATTATTAACTTCTATGGTATTCTGAAGACGTTTGGGTGGATACCCATGTTCCTTAAATCTATTTGGAAATTAATCCAGTTTCAGCCATCTCGGTTTTAAATAAATATTAGTATTCACTTCTTTAAATTAGGTGCTGGTTTGTATTTCATTACAGGTGGCATATGTCTACAGATCTAAAGACACATTTTTTTCTTTGTTGTAGATAGAGTCAAAGTGTATGTTTGGATCAAATGGTAAAAGTCTTATTTCATCTTCTCAAATAAAAATAATATTGTTTATGTATTGTTTCCAAGTGACAATTCATTTAAAAAAGAGATATTCTGCAAGATTGTGTTCAGTTTCAAATACCCCACAAAAAGATTAGCATAGCTGGTAGTGCAAATGTTGTATCCATTGCCATTCCCTGTGTTTGCATTAATAACTGGTTTCTTGATTTGAAATATTTTTAATGAAGGATAAACACTATGCTATCTAAAGTAAACTCTATGGAGGAGATTCAAATGTTTGAAAAGTCAGTTGGGAGTCTGTTTTTTCCTATCGAATAGACAGGAAAAAACAGACACCCAACCGATTTTTCAAACATTTGAATCTCCCCCTGGATGGCATTCATTCTTTAGAAAAAATTCAGTCACTGCTACTCCATGTTGGGGTTTAATAGACGTGTAAAGGGAGACCACATTAACTGTACAAAACAAAGTTAATAATTTGAATGTTCAACATTTAATTAATGACATTCCATTTCAGTAATAACGTATTATGCAACCCTAACAATTATATGTTGTTGTCCTTGTATAAAAAAGGGCAAAATCCTAAACTGTCGATGCACTAATTCTTAAAAACTATTCTTTTACATTAACAGACCATTTTTAATGTTATTTTTCTTGATGTACAATTCATATTGGTAGATGACATAGCAGATGAGGTGGGTGCAGGAGAATGCTAGATACTTTCTAGTAGAAAGTTTATATAAGCAATGATTTCAACAAGGTAAGTTTCTTCATTATTTGTTTCTTCTCCTTTGTCTCCCATCTACTCTCACATTCCACTGTCTGCTTGTACCACACCTTCCACACCTTCTGACTTCCACTTCTGGTCAAAAAAGGAAACAAGTGGGATGGGGGCTAGAAATTAGTAATCCACTAATAGCAGCTGCTACAAGGAGAGTCACTCCTTCAACATAAACATATACAAACACAATCTAGCAGCGCTGTACAGTATTAAAAAATATATATATGGATAGATTGCTCTAGCTGTAAAAATAGGTTTTATTAATACACCATGAATATAAGAGTATAAAAAAGAATAAAAGTTTAAACACATAAAAAATGAATGTATTATGCACCTCTGCTCCTAGGATTAAATGTAAAAGTCTGGTCCTATAGGGGCTTTGCACTTAAATTTAAGCTCTATTCTCCTCAGGCAGGCTGTTGCAATATGAGCAATGATATTTACCAGTTCACCATTAGCATAGGTGTCCATTTGTATATTGATGTGGTGATGAATTTTAATCTGCTGGAAATTGCTTCACAAGCCTCCTTCCATTTGTGAAAACAGTGGAACTATTGGGAATAAAGTGCAGTGCTGGTTCGGACATTTCTTTTTAGGGTGCTGGTGGGGTCTTCCTAATATGTTTCGCTGCTTGTTCCCAAATTGCAGCTTTGAAAAGGGTGACTAACAAGAACAATTTTCTCAAATATTTGTTTATGATTATTTCATTTCTTGATCAAGGGATTTTGTGAAAAACTGTAAAGAATAATTTTCTTAATTACTGTAAATAATATTTTTCTGATTATCTAAATTTTTGATCTAAGGGTGCTGTGAAAAAAATGCTGAGACTGTAGGGTGCCCCATTTCAAGAGAGTTTGGCAACCACTGCACTATACTACAGAAAGCAAAAAGAAGTCTAAATATAGGGGGTGATTCAGACCTGATCGCTTAGCTGCTAACTTTGCTGTCCGGAGATCAGATCAGTAACAGATCTTGCTATGGGAAAGCAGGATTTTTGCCCGGGGCGCCGCCTTCCGGAGGGTGCTGCCGCCGCCTTGCAGAGGGCACCGCCACCATGGCAAGATCCGCTACTGGTGCCGCCAGTGTAGTGCTGTGTAGATGCAGTGCTGTGCGTGATGAAGTCATTGTGCACCGCACTGCATTGTGGGAGTGGCACATAGACGCTAGAGGTCATAACTGACCTCTGGTGTCTATGCGGTGCTATGGGAGAGACGTCATGACGTCTCTCCCATAGATCCGAGGAGTGGCGTCGGCGGCCGGGGATGGAGGGAAGCAGCGGTCGGGAAGCAGGAGCGGGGATTGTGAGTATTAATTTTTTTTATTTTTTTTATTTTTTTGTAAGCGCCGCAACTAGTGGGCACAACTCTACAGGGGGCACAACAATACTACTGGGGGCACAACTCTACAGGGGGCACAGTACTGCAGGCAATACTACTGTAGGCACAGCTACAGGAGGCACAGTACTGGGGGAACAACTACTGAGGGCACAGCTACAGGGGGACCACGCCCCTTCTCCATGAAACCACATCCCTATTTTTTCACCCTTGGCACCACAAGGTCTAGATCCGGCCCTGGTTCAGATAGTCGCCACCCAAGGGGGAGTGTAAATTCGCTGTGCAAGTGTGTGATCCCATTTGTACGCCGAGCTGCAAAAATCCAGTGTGTACAGTCTCTGCGCAGCACAGGACTTACTCCTACAGTGCGATGAGTACAGGCCTGAAAACACTTGTGAACGCCTGCATTTTTCCAGACACTCCCAGTAAACGGTCAGTTACCACCCACAAATGCCCTCTACCTGTCAATCACCTTGCGAACGCCCATGCAAATTAAATTTGCGCACCATCCTGCTGCTTACCGGCGATGCCCATTGTTGTTGGCTGTCATGCATGTGCACTGTGGTGCATGAGCAGTTTATTGCTGATCGCCCACTGTGCGAAAACGCACAGCACGATCAGGTCTGAATCACCCCCATAGTGAGGATATGGGTAGCGAAGAGGGTCCTGAAGCCCAGAATTCCCATAGCTTGGCATTATTAAACACACCCTCATTTGATGTGGTGAGTTGTCTATGCTTTGTTGGCTCCTAAATTACTTCTACACATGTTATGAATTTCATTAAACACATTAAAAAAAATACAGATTATATTATAAAAATTTATATGTAGAATTCTGCTTTATGATGTTTTGCAAAGATAGATTAAGCAAGAACAACAATGTATTTTTTGGTGGTGGCCATGAAAAAAAATACAGTACATATTTGCTTTTAATTCACTTTTTTGCAATTTAATAAAAAACACTTCTTTGCCATTTAGGAAGATTATAGTCAATATCCCAGTGGTCAGGATCCCTGCGTTCAGGATACCGATGCTGGGATTCCGACTGCCCATAATGCCGGCAGCGGCGCTAGGGCTATTTCCACTCATGGGTGTCCACAACACCCACAGAATGGGAATAGAACCTGTGGTGAGTGTAGAGAGCCATGGAGCCCACAGTGTGGCAAGTGCAGCTAGCCTGCAAGGGGCTCTCTAAAGCTCACCCCACTTCCGGCATTCTGGTGGCCAGCATCCTAGTGTCTGTATTCTGATCTCCGCCGGGATTCCATCTCCAACCCGTCTTTGCTATGTGAACATAAATAAGCATATTATTGATAATTACTTTACATATAAAATCTTATATGAAACTGAGGTATAAATTGAGTGGGTACTGCATAAATAATTACAGACATTTATTTTGGAATTTGACCAGTCCAAAAATGACTTAGGCTTAGAACCAACATGGTTGATAGATGTTAAAAAGTATGTTATCTTTCTCTTTAAAATGTCTGATCTGTTTTTGAAAATGTTATTTTGCCCTCCGAATTACTAATTCTAAAATAACAATTTCAAAATAGTTTGTTTTATGAAACCAACCACATGATTAGTATCTATACAAAGAGTAAACCATTCAACATTTGAGAAAATTGTGTATTGTGAAAATGATAAAATATTTTTCCTTTTATTAGGTCTCGCTTTGGTTTAATTTGGTGCACTATTTTTTTTTTTAATGGGGGTATGTTCATTATAGTGCAGGTTTATAGAACTGGAGATTTTAGCTATTATCTTCTAAAAGGTGCTAAATATATTCTAAAACAAATCTGACTTGATGCTATGGCCAACATTTCCACTTCTGTAAACCTGCAATTTAGTAAATATACCCCCAATAGTCTGCAGGAGCAGCTGAATATCAAGATCTAAATTTCACAATTGCATACATATTCGAAACCTTTATGCCAAAATGAGGAACATTGGGGATAAAGGTTGGTCTATGGCTACGCAGACTGTGCAAAGCAGTAGTGACTTAGACAACATATTTTTACACGTACAAGCTTACAGGTGTCAGCAGATACATGCCTCAAAAATGGCCATGACATGCCTGTATTTTCCCCCACACTCCCTGTGTACTCCCTGTTGTTAACACCTCCAAATGGCCACTTCTCATAGGCGTTTCTATAATGGGTGCAGTGTGTGTGGTGCACACGGGCCCCTACATTGCACTGTACCCATAGAGTATACTTACCCCTCTGGAGTACGGGCACAAATGGCTGCCGTGGCCATTTCCTAGTGATTTGCGCATGCGTAATGGAGGTGTCCCCGGTAACCAGGTGCTGGCGCCATGTTCCCGGAGACCAGATGCGCATTAGGTTCTGGCTTTAAGCCAGTGTCTACTTGCTGCCGGAGAGGAGGAGGTTCGCAATGGAGGCTGCACGTGGGTCCCCTCCTCTCTTAAAATGCCCCTTTCATTCTTGTCAATCCCTTTTTCATGAAATGCTCATTGCGTGATGATCAGCCATTGCATACAAACATATATCATGCCCTCTGTACTAGTGATGAGTGGGTTCGGTTTCCGAACTTCACCCATTTTACACGGGTCCGAGGCATACTCGGATTCTCCCGTATGGCTCGGTTAACCCGAGCGTGCCCGAACGTCATCATCCCGCTGTCGGATTCTCGCGAGATTCGGATTCTATATAAGGAGCCGCGCGTCGCCGCCATTTTCACTCGTGCATTGGAAATGTTAGGGAGAGGACGTGGCTGGCATCCTCTCCGTTTATTAATGTTGCTGCAAATATTTGTGCTTATTGCTTAATTGTGGGGTCTGGGGAGCAGCTGTATTATATAGGAGGAGTACAGTGCAGAGTTTTGCTGATCAGTGACCACCAGTTTTATCCGTTCTCTTACTGAAAAACGCTCCATATCTGTGCTCAGTGTGCTGCATACTGTATATATGTGCTCACACTGCTTTATTGTGGGGACTGGGGACCAGCAGTATTATATAGGATGAGTACAGTGCAGAATTTTGCTGACCAGTGACCACCAGTATTATACGATGTCTGCCTGAAAAACGCTCCATATCTGTGCTCAGTGTGCTGCATATATCTGTGCTCACACTGCTTTATTGTGGGGACTGGGGACCAGCAGTATTATATAGGAGGAGTACAGTGCAGAGTTTTGCTGACCAGTGACCACCAGTATTATACGTTGTCTGCCTGAAAAATGCTCCATATCTGTGCTCAGTGTGCTACATATATCTGTGCTCACACTGCTTTATTGTGGGGACTGGGGACCAGCAGTATTATATAGGAGGAGTACAGTGCAGAGTTTTGCTGACAGTGACCACCAGTATATATAGCAGTACGGTACGGAAAGCCACTGCTCTACTTACCTCAGTGTCGTCAAGTATACTATCCATCTAGATTCTATACCTGTGGTGCATTTTAGTTTTGCAGTTTGCTGACAGTGACCACCAGTATATATAGCAGTACGGTACGGAAGGCCACTGCTCTACCTACCTCTGTGTCGTCAAGTATACTATCCATCTAGATTCTATACCTGTGGTGCATTTTAGTTTTGCAGTTTGCTGACAGTGACCACCAGTATATATAGCAGTACGGTACGTAAGGCCACTGCTCTACCTACCTCTGTGTAGTCAAGTATACTATCCATCTAGATTCTATACCTGTAGTGCATTTTAGTTTTGCAGTTTGCTGACAGTGACCACCAGTATATATAGCAGTACAGTACGGAAGGCCACTGCTCTACCTACCTCTGTGTCGTCAAGTATACTATCCATCCATACCTGTGGTGCATTTCAGTTGTGCGCAGTATATATAGTAGTAGGCCATTGCTATTGATACTGGCATATAATTCCACACATTAAAAAATGGAGAACAAAAATGTGGAGGTTAAAATAGGGAAAGATCAAGATCCACTTCCACCTCGTGCTGAAGCTGCTGCCACTAGTCATGGCCGAGATGATGAAATGCCATCAACGTCGTCTGCCAAGGCCGATGCCTAATGTCATAGTAGAGAGCATGTAAAATCCAAAAAACAAAAGTTCAGTTAAATGACCAAAAATCTAAATTAAAAGCGTCTGATGAGAAGCGTAAACTTGCCAATATGCCATTTACGACACGGAGTGGCAAGGAACGGCTGAGGCCTTGGCCTATGTTCATGGCTAGTGGTTCAGATTCACATGAGGATGGAAGCACTCATCCTCTCGCTAGAAAACTGCAGTGCCACTCCTAGATGGGCCAGGTGTTTGTGTCGGCCACTTGTGTCGCTTAGCTTAGTCACACAGCAACCTTGGTGCGCCTCTTTTTTTCTTTGCATCATGTGCTGTTTGGGGACTATTTTTTTGAAGTGCCATCCTGTCTGACACTGCAGTGCCACTCCTAGATGGGCCAGGTGTTTGTGTCGGCCACTTGGTTCGCTTATCTTAGTCACACAGCGACCTTGGTGCACCTCTTTTTTTCTTTGCATCATGTGCAGTTTGGGGACAATTTTTTTGAAGTGCCATCCTGTCTGACACTGCAGTGCCACTCCTAGATGGGCCAGGTGTTTGTGTCGGCCACTTGTGTCGCTTAGCTCAGTCACACAGCGACCTTGGTGCGCCTCTTTTTTTCTTTGCATCATGTGCTGTTTGGGGACTATTTTTTTGAAGTGCATTCCTGCCTGACACTGCACTGCTACCCCTAGATGGGCCAGGTGTTTGTGTCGGCCACTTGTGTCGCTTAGCTTAGCCATCCAGCGACCTCGGTGCAAATTTTAGGACTAAAAATAATATTGTGAGGTGTTCAGAATAGACTGAAAATGAGTGTAAATTATGTTTATTGAGGTTAATAATACTATGGGATCAAAATGACCCCAAATTCTATGATTTAAGCTGTTTTTGAGTTTTTTTTGTAAAAAAACACCCGAATCCAAAACACACCCGAATCCGACACAAAATTTTCAGGGAGGTTTTGGCAAAACGCATCCGAATCCAAAACACGGCCGCGGAACCGAATCCAAAACCAAAACACAAAACCCGAAAAATGTCCGGTTCACATCTCTACTCTGTACCCTATGTAACTTTTTAGGACCATGTTGTAACTAGAATATTACACCTAAAGGTTGGGTTGAATTAACCTGTAAAACAAGGTACTGCTGTACTAACTAATCAGCATTTTTAGTAAATCATAGAGAAGTAGAGGCAATATTACATAACTAGGCTTCCAAAAAAAAAATATATTTTTTTATTTAAAGTTTAGGACTGCACACATAAACTAGGCTTAGCTAGAAAATAGCTGTTTTATTGGTGAATTAAAACACTCAGGTTACTCCCTCTGGGCAGGTAACAAGAGAAAGATCTTCACAAATAATGGATCCATTCATTTAGTTATGTGAACATCTAAACTACAGGGAGTGCAAGTTCCCCAAGTCAATGAACTGTTGTTTGATAATATCTTTCAGTGAAAGATGACTATGAGATATGTTCTTCTAAATGACAATTTTGCATTACATTTCTAATGAGTATTTTCCCTTTATTTAACAATTTAATGTTGTCTTCCTAACACAGTTTTTATATGTGAAAGTGCTTTCCTCTCCATCCCTTATATAGCTATCTGTAATCCATTGCCAGAAGTGAGGCATCTTCATTTTCAATATACAATTAATCATTTACTGTGAGAATTTTGCTTAATGTCTAAAATTCTAAATAAGGAAAAATATATTTTTGATTTAATGGAAAAAACAAAAAAACTTTATTGTAATTTCATATTTATTTTGCAACATTACAGTCAAATTTTTCTTAAATGGATAAGTTACATTAATTAGTAATGATAACAATGGATTAGCAAAAGATGCCTTTGCAAAAGTGTAAAATGGCATATTCCAAAAAAATATGGAAAGCTACACTCTTTTACTTGGGTCCAAGAGTGCCCCACACCACACAACGGAGCATACAGTACTTCGCACTACTACCAGGCCTGCATGTATTATAATATGGTGCTTTATGCAGCCAGCACCATCTTTCCAGTGATGACTTCAGAAAGATGGCACTGCGCATTGAAAACAAAGACTCTGGCATAGGGCCAGAGCCTTTGCCCTCTTCTGAGCATGCACCATTTTCCCAAATGCCACAGGAAATATGGTGTTGACCACTGAATATAGAAGGCCCCTGTCCCTTCATAATATCATTCTTACAAGACAAACCAAGGTCAACCTTGCGAATGTTCTCTATCCCCCAGTGCATATAACTCTGTGTCCCGCAGCATGAACAGTGATAATTGAACTTGCTGACTCCTCTTTATTCATAGAGAGTCAGTAAGAAATGCGCTTTGTAATTGTGCAATTAGGCAATTAGCCAATATCACTCATTATGATATTTGAGATATATAAATACATATCCCTTAGATAAGAAATTTACTTATTAGGGAAAGTTTTGCTGCAGTAATCAAGGGGTATCTACCATGGGAGCCACTGGAGGACTAGTCAAACTGAACTGAGCGGTGCTCCCTGGGATCTTCCATACCGGGTGCTGTGACTTTACAGATGACATAAATAGCCAGGTTATGACTATCAAGATGCCATCTGGTAACACGCAAACCCCAGAGGATTCTAAAACCCTCCTATCTCCAGATGAGCTGAAGGGGAAAGCACCATTTCATTCTGGAACTCTGTTCCCTCATCGAGCAGAGAAGATTGTAATCACATGCAGTGATAGCGTTCCAGATGAGAATGTATTACAGATCACCATTACAGAGACAATGGCTATCGAGTCAGACCTAGGAGTTTGCAACTCTCGAGCACTCATCTACTTCTCGCTATGGTTTTTCTTCAGCTTCTGTTCTCTTTTCCTCAATAAATATATCCTCACCTTACTGGAGTGAGAGCCAAGCATGTTGGGTGCTGTCCAAATGTGACAACCACTTTCATTGGCTGCATCAAGATGTTCATTCCCTGTTGCCTGTACCAGAACAAAACATGCCTTAGTTACCCTCCAAACTTCATCATGATAATGCGGTTTGTGGGAATTATGAGGTTCTCGACTGTAGTTCTTTGGCTGGTCAGCTTGCAAATGTGTCTCTTTTGCAGAAACTGTTAAAAGCTCAGCACCTATTTTACAGTCATTATGTCCAGACTCATATTGGGAGAGTACACTGGAAATATGGTGAATCTGTCCCTCCTGACAGTGATGTGTGGGCTTGCCCTATGCTCTGCAACTAAGCTCAGTTTTAATATACTCGGCTTTTCTGCAGCGTTATCCACAAACATCATGGACTGGTAAAAATGCCATCCTCATGCTTGTATATCTGAGTCTATCATCTCTCTCTGGCTACACTTTTCACACCCCAAGAAAGTTTGTCTGCAAATGACTGTGATCTGTCTTCAATGCAAAATCCCCTCTGTTAACTAGCTGAACTTCTGATTGCACACCTCCCCCTTTGCCAGCTGATATAGTTATAGCATTTAAGAGCAATATCCTCAAGGCCTGCAGTCAGGACTTGACCTGCAAGCATTTGTGAAGTATGCATTTGTTAAGGATGTATTTTAAGGATGAAGTTAGAATCGGAGTTTGAACTGGATTTGGACTTTGGACTACAGTATGCTAGAATCTCTAATTAAACTAGTTCCCCAAACACTGCAACTCAGGACCATTATGTGGCCTCTCCTCACCTCTGCCATGAGAACACCAGGACCAATGCCTACTAGTTCTCTGTCCAAGAACATCATTACTGCCCCCGGGTCTACCCCTCAAGCTGAGCAGGGAACTGGGGGCATGCGCACCAGGACCAGACTTTGGAGGGTCATTTCCACTAGACATTAGTATGCTCCCCACATTCTCACACCCACCCTCACTGCTCACATGAGACCAGGACATTTATAATTTCCCCAAAATAATGTTATTAAAGTTTTCCTGCAAATGTGTTTTTCTCTTAATTTTCTTCTTACAGCGTACTTCCACCCTACTGTGTACTACTCCTGTAATGTTTACCTCCATTGATTGCACACCCTGCCAGCAGCAACCTGCACAGTGCACCCAGATGGTTCCTCCATGGGCAGGGTGTGCCTCATTTGGATCTTTTCATGCAGGGTATATTTATTTTATTTATTTATTAGCAGTTTCTTATATAGCGCAGCATATTCCGTTGCGCTTTACAATTAGAACAACAGTTATAGAACAAAACAGGGCAAAGACAGACATAGAGGTAGGAATGGCCTGCTCGCAAGCTTACAATCTATAGGGAAATAGGCATTGATACATGAGGATAGATGCAACCTGTTACATAATGGTTCCCCAGATTGCTAGGTTCTTAGTGGGTTGTATGATATGATCACCCAGTGTCCTCCTTTCCAAAATGCACAGCAGCTGGGGAGCCCGAGGGTGGGGTGGGGCACCTGGTATAGCATACTCCTACACACATCTCAGTTTTCCCATACATGTATTTGGCCCTTGTTTGGCTCATCTCCCACAGTGTAACCTTTGTAGTGTGCCCAACATGGCTGCCTTATCTGGTGCACTTGTGGATACAATGAAAAATACATGGACCTGATGGTTTTGTTGGAACCCTACCCTGAACTTTAGGAGTCTGTAATCTCCCTATTTTGTGTTATCTCTTCTAGGGATAGACTATTCCACCCTTGGTAATCCTACGCAGTACACCCAAGATGGCTGCCAAACTTCTACCTTATGAGGGTGGAGTACACAACCCATGGAAGTTATTACCTAAAATGCCTACACCAATCATGCATTATTCTTTCTGTGTGCGCAAGGTTTTCTTTTATGTCTATGTGCAGTGGCTAACTAGGGGGCCACAACCCCTGCGGTTGCTTGTAGGCATGCAGGTCTGCGGGGGCACCACCGCTGCCACTGATTGAGGCTGTTTTGGGAAGGAGGACACAGAGGGCACAGCGCGCACCTCACCTGTGTGTCTTTCCTGGGTCTCCGGCGGCAGCGCCGTGTCTGTTTAATGAAGTGAGCTCTGATTGGCTCACGAACAGGCACTTCATTTGACAGACATGCCGCTGCCACCGAAGATGCAGGAGGGACACACAGGAGAGGCGCGCGCTGTGCCCTCCGTGTCCTAATTTCCAAAACGCACAGCAGTGGGGGAGCCCGAGGGTGGGGTGGGGTACCTGGTACTGGGGGAGCATATTTGTCATTGGGGGGGGGCATATTTGGCACTGGGGGAGCATATTTGGCACTGGGGGTATATGTGTACCTGGCACTGGGGGGGCATATTTGGCACTGGGGATATATGTGTAACTGGCACTGGGGGGGGGCATATTTGGCACTGGTGGTATGTGTACCTGGCACTGGGGGGGGGCATATTTGGCACTGTGGATATATGTGTACCTGGCACTGGGGGGCATATTTGTCACTGGGGGTATATGTGTACTTGGCACTGGGGGGCATATTTGGCACTGGGGTATATGTGTACCTGGCACTGGGGGGGGCATATTTGGCACTAGGGGTATGTGTATAGCTGAAACAGGGGGGGCATATGGGGCACTGGGGGCATGTGTGTGCCTGGCACTGTGGGGGAATATCTGGCACTGAAGGCATATGTGGCACTGGGAGTACAGCCCTAACAACAACCATTACCCCTGGTTTCAAGCACAACATCCAGCTCATGAAATCCCTGGCAACAAACATTACCCCCTAGCAACGAGGATGACACCCAGTGCATGAAACCCCTGGCAACGAATATTACCCTCTGGCAACAAGCTTGAAAACCAGCACATGATACCTCTGGCAACAAGCATAACACCTACCACATGAAACCCCTGGCAACGAGCATGACACCCTAAGCATGAAAACCCCTGGCACCGTGCATGGAACCAAATGCATGAAACCCCTGACAACGAGCAGGTAATTTAAAAGTAATTAGAAGCCTTATTGTTGGACTTAATGTGTAATGGACATTGCGGTGTGTGGCATAATGTATCACGGACATTGCGGTGTGTGTCATAATGTGTCACAGGCATTACTGTGTGTGACATACTATATCACGGGCATTGTGGTATGTGGTATAATGTCTCAGGGGCATTGCAGTGTGTGGCATAATGTATAATGGGCATTGCAGTGTGTGGCATAGGGTATAACAGGCATTGCTGTATGTGTCACAGGCATTACAGTGTGTAGTATACAATATCACGGACAATGTGGTATGTGGTATAATGTCTCATGGTCATTGCAGTGTGTTACATAATGTATCAAGGACAATGCAGTGTGTGGAATAATGTATCACGGACATTGCGGTGTGTGTCATAATGTGTCACAGGCATTGTATGTGCTATAATGTATCAGGGGCATTGCAGTGTGTAGCATAATGTATAACGGGCATTGCGATGCATGTCATAATGTGTCACAGGCATTACGGTGTGTGGCATAATGTGTCTGGGGCATTATGGTGTGTGGCATATTGTGTCATGGGCATTATTGTGTGTGGCATAATGTCTAAGGGCCATTGCAGTTTGTGGCATAATGTATACTGGGCATTACTATAAGGAGGAAAAATTACAAATAATGTAAAGGGCATGAATCAGGATTATTTTTTTTCCTGTGGTGGCCAATGTCTGGGCGTGCAGGTTGCAAAACAGGGGTATAAGGTAGTCTTTTCCTGCAATGCCACGCCCCTTTATGCAAAGTCACGCCGATTTAAGTAGATTCATCACTTTACTAGTGGCAATTATTGAAGAGGGGTGGGGGAGAGAATGTTGTGGCTTGGGGGAGAAAAATTTCTAGTTATGCCACTGTCTGTGTGGTTTATCTTTTGATGTATTACTTAAATCTTCTGTATTATGGTGGTCATTCCGAGTTGTTCGCTCGTTGCCGATTTTTGCTATGCTGCGATTTGTTGCTATATGCGCATGAGCAAGGTACGCAGAGCGCATGCGCTAAGTTATTTAACACAAAACTTAGTAGATTTGCTGGTGCTCGAGCGACGATTTTCAGTCGCACTGCTGATCGGTGAATGATTGACAGGAAAGGGGCGTTTCTGGCTGGTAACTGAGCATTTTCCGGGAGTGTGCTAAAAAACGCAGGCGTGTCAGAGAAAAAAGCGGGAGTGTCTGGAGAAACAGGGGAGTGGCTGGCCGAACGCAGGGCGTGTTTGTGACGTCAAACCAGGAACTAAACGGACTGAGCTGATCGCAATCTAGGAGTAGGTCTGGAGCTACTCAGAAACGGCAAGAAAATATTTAGTAGCAATTCTGCTACTCTTTCGTTCGCAATTCTGCTAAGCTAAGATACACTCCCAGAGGGCGGCGGCCTAGCGTGTGCATTGCTGCTAAAAGCAGCTAGCGAGCGAACAACTCGGAATGAGGGCCTATATGCATTGTTTTTGATGTCTGTAAAGCGCCTTGAGTCCTGTTGGAGGAAGTGTGCTCTATAAATAAAAGTATTATTATTTTTTATTATTATTAATCACAAAGTACAAAGTGTACTGTAAAAAGTAGACAAAAATATTATAAAACTGAATGTCCCTTAAAGTCCAAGAGTAAATTGACATGGGATCAAGTTAATATATTCTATATGGCATTATAACTCTAAAAACATGTAGTCATAAAAGAGTGTTTTACAAGAGGTACAAAGATCACTGTTTGTCTATGAATTAACAAGAGATGAGCGGGTTCAGTTCTCAGAGAACCGAACCCCCCTGAACTTTGGCATCCGAGTCCGGATCCGAGCCAGGCTCGGATTTTCCATTTTGACTCGGAAACCCTAACTCTGCAAAATGTCATCATCCCGCTGTCAGATTCTCGCGGGATTTGCATTCCATATAAGGAGCCGCGCGTCGTGGCCATTTTCACTCCAGTATCGGAGAGTGAGAGGACGTGTACTATTCAGTGTGCTCAGTCTCTGTTTATTGGGGCAGGAAAGTGGGGTGACAAGTGTTGTGCTGCTCAGTCCAGTCCATATAGCCAGTGTAGCTGTAAAGTGGTGCTGTGTTGTGCAGACCAGTCCAGTATAGTCACTCAGTGTATTGTGCTGCATCAGTGTAGACAGTTACAGTGTTGGTGTTCTCTGCTGCCATATATCCAGTGTAGCTGTAAAGTGGGGCTTTGTTGTGCAGACCAGTCCAGGTTAGTTAGTGTATTGTGCTGTATCAGTCCAGCCATTCACAGTGTTAGTGTTCTCTGCTGCCATGTAGCCAGTGCCCTGTGTCATCAGTAATTCCAGTGACGATATACACTGCTGCTATGTATATCCACTGCTGCAATATAACAAATTACAATTATATTATTATTAAAAAGCTGTTGGGCTGCACCAGACCAGTGGTAGTGTGTGTCCTGTGTCATTAGTAATTTCAGTGACAATATACGCTGCTGCTATATACATCCACTGCTGCAATATAACCATACTTGCCTACTCTCCCGGAATGGCCGGGAGGCTCCCGAAAATCGGGTGACCCTCCCGGCCCCCCGGAAGAGCAGGCAAGTCTCCCGATTTGACGGGGTCCCCCCTGCCCGTCCGCCCACTTTGTGTGTAAAGTGGGCGGTCCGGGCAGACGATGACGCGATTCTTGCTGAATCGCGTCATCGTAGCCATGCCCACTGCATTGTAATGCCGGTGATCGCTGCATTACAGAGCGGGGTGTGGCTTAAAGAAGGCATCACCGTAACCACGCCCCCGCCCCACCCTTGCTCCGCCCCCATACTGCCTCCAGCCCACCCCCTCCATTCGTCAGAGTGCTCCCGGCCCGCCTGTTGAGCCGACCTGGCTGCTCTCTCCCGCAGAGAGCAGCCAGAATGTCGGTAAGTATGAATATAACAAATTACAATTATATTATTATTAACAACCTGCATCAGACCAGTGGTAGTGTGTGTCCTGTATCATCAGTAATTCCAGTGACGATATATGCTGCTGCTATATATATCCACTGCTGCAGTATAACAAATTACAATTATATTATTATTAAAAAGCTGTTGGGCTGCATCAGACCAGTGGTAGTGTGTGTCCTGTGTCATCAGTAATTCCAGTGACGATATACGCTGCTGCTATATATATCCACTGCTGCAGTATAACAAATTACAATTATATTATTATTAAAAAGCTGTTGGGCTGCATCAGACCAGTGGTAGTGTGTGTCCTGTGTCATCAGTAATGCCAGTGACGATATACGCTGCTACTATATATATATCCACTGCTGCAGTATAACAAATTACAATTATATTATTATTAAAAAGCTGTTGGGCTGCATCAGACCAGTGGTAGTGTCCGGTGTCATCGGTAATTTCAGTGACGATATACGCTGCTGCTATATATCCACTGCTGCAGTACAACAATTATAACAACCTTGAAAGGAAAAACCCGCACCCGAACTAATAGTAATAGATTTTAATATGGGGGATTATATGTTAAGTTCTTAATGCGCATAAGTTCACATGCATTAAAACATCGGTGCTACCCACTGATCAAAAGGTACATACAGGAAAAGGGAATGGTGACAGGGATCAATTTGTTAGGGTGCACTCAATCCCACTCACAAGTGTATATCTATAATATTTATTACATTTTATAACATCCTGTTGGGCTGCATCAGACCAGTGGTAGTGTCCTGTGTCATCAGTAATTCCAGTGACGATATACACTGCTGCTATATATCCACTGCTGCAGTATAACAATTATAACGTGTTGTGCTGCATCAGACCAGTGGTAGTGTCCTGTGTCATCAGTAATTCCAGTGACGATATACGCTGCTGCTATATGTCCACTGCAGTTTGTTTCTATAAGTCCATGTTCTGTTTGGGGCCTATTTTGTAAATCTGCCATCCTGTATGTAACTGCAGTCCCACTTCTAGATGGGCCAGGTGTTTGTGCTGCACACTTGTGTCACTTAGCTTGGCCATCCAGCTACCTCATTGCACTTTCTTCTTTGCTTCATGTGATGTTTGGACGGAGACTAGTTTTTGAAAAGTGCCATCTTGTCTGCAACTGCAGTGCCACTCCTAGATGGGCCAGGTGTTTGTGCTGCACAATTGTGTCACTTAGCTTAGTCATACAACCACCTCGGTACAACTTTTAGGCCAAAAAACAATATTGTGAGGTGTTCAGAATAGACTGGAAATGAGTGGAAATGATTGTTATTGAGGTTAATAATACTGTAGGAGCAAAATTACCCCCAAATTATGTGATTTTAGCTGTTTTTATGGTTTTTTCCCCCCAAAATCATCCAGACCCAAAACCAAAACCAAAATACGAAAGGGTGGTTTTGGCAAAACCAAGCCAAAACCAAAACATGAAAATGGAATTAGAACCAAAACCAAAACACAAAACACGAAAAAGTGCCCGCCACACATTTTTAGAATTAACCAAGCAGACAAATTGTTTAAATTGCAGAATAATACACTATGGTAAACCTTGTTACTAATCTCGGTATTAATGTATACTTTATGAGTTTGTATGATAAGCAAAGGCCACCAAAAGAGGTACAGTATACTGTATCTATGATAAATATCCTTTTAAACAATGTGTTGCTAGTTTTGGGATCTCACTTAATCAAAAGTAATTTCTACATTGGGGTTGCAATATTAGCAGCAGGCTTACTTGTATACAATCAAACCCTTACAGCGATGGTAGTCTGAGGCCTAGAAGAAGTACTTTTTTGCAGATTGGCTTATTGCTGGGACTCCCTGCATTAATTGACTCCAGATTTTTCGCTCTCATTACAGATCGTGTATCTGTTAGATCAGATATTATTTTCACCAACCAGTCCCTGATTGGCTGGTAGTGTTTAACAGGATCTTAGGTTATTTAACCTTGGGGGAGAAGGAGGGGGGTGGGGAGGAATTGCTCAACTCAAAGATCTACAAACAAACAGGAATTTTGGAAAACAGAGGGGGATAGCCGATTACCCATGGTACATTACACAGGTAATGATATCACCCTGGGCTATACTATTAACCCCAATAAGCATCGGCTTATCAGGGATTGTGAAGCCTGCCTCAGTGCTGGCTGGCTTCCTGACAACTCCAGCTCCGTCACTGCTCCCTTCCTGACAGATCCGGCTCTGTCACATGACCCCCACCTGGCTGTGGCACCCAGGGCGGATGTGAGTCATGGGGTTGAGCACTGGTTTCCTGGTGCCCATTCTGTAGTCCCCAACTGATGCGACAGGCGTGGATAACTGACAGGGGGGGTCGCCACGGCTTATCTGTGATATTGTTTCCCCTGCCTGAGAGAGTAGAAATGGCGGACTTGGTCATTACTTTTAAGAATGGGCTAGATAAATTCCTAATGGATAAGGATATACAGGGTAATGGTGGGTAAATCCTGTACTATAGTAATAACATAAAATATACAAAAAAAAGTAGTAATTTAGTTAATAGCTAAACATTCACCACAGTTAAAATTAGTCTTAAAAAAATTACAGTGTAGGAGAGCACTAACAGGTTGAACTCCGTTGACACCATTCTGCAATTTTTTGGTGGGGAATGAGATTACCAATGTACAGGGATAACTGCTCTTGATGAGTTACTTATATGCTTCAGCAGATATTTTTTATAAGTGGATACTGGAATAGTGGAATAAGAAAAAGCCAAAACCTTGGACCACTGGAGACTGAGGAATCAATCAGTTCTTTAGCAAGGGCGATAATCTGTTGCCAAAAAGGAGTAATTAAAGTGCATTTCCCACCAAATGTGAATTAAAGAACCTTTTTCCTATTGCATCTCAGATAGAGAAAGTATACTGATGTTATTTACTTATGTAGACCATTGGGGCACCTACACGATCTCGTTAGAACTTTTTATTGAGTCTTCTGCACCTCTAGGCTGGAAAAGCAAACATTAATTATTTGGAACACATTATCCACCAACACCCTGTCACCATTAGCTCGTAAATCCTTATACCACAGAAGAACAAAATAAGGGTCAGGTGTAAATAGTTCCTGTAGAATAATTTTGTATATACCCCCGAGATCCAATGAAATGGTGGGGAGCATTAAGTACACATAGGGGGTAATTCCAAGTTGATCACAGCAGGATTTTTAATAGCAATTGGGCAAAACCATGTGCACTGCAGGGGAGGCAGATATAACATGTGCAGAAAGAGTTAGATTTGGGTGGGTTATTTTATTTCTGTGCAGGGTAAATACTGGCTGCTTTATTTTTACACTGCAAATTAGATTGCAGATTGAACACACCCCACCCAAATCTAACTCTCTTTGCACATGTTATATCTGCCTCCCCTGCAGTGCACATGGTTTTGCCCAATTGCTAACAAAAATCCTGCTGCGATCAACTTGGAATTACCCCCATAGTCTCAAAGGCTGTGAGGTTTCTTCTGTTGGGACCCCCACAGAAAAATGGATGTGGTGTACTTGCAAAAAGCTCCAATGATTAGGGCAAATTCATTTTTAAGATCTTCAAAGGATTTAACTTTTCCATCAGACACACCAATCTGTCCAGCTCGTCCACACTCCAAGCGAGGAATACTTCCAGCACCGAGCAGGAGAGAATAGAGATTTATATAGAAGGGTAGTGAGGGGAGAAATTAACATAATAAACATCTCCAGATATCAAGCGTTCAGCCTATGGTGGGGTTTGTAAGTTGTGAGATCTTTTGGCACCAAGGGAAATAACGTAAAGGTGTTTTGAATATTGAATTCACTAATTTGAGACCCACTGTTGTTCACTGTCAGTCCAGTTCCATGCGAAGATCCTTTTAAGTGCCTTTGCCTGTAACTAACTGGAGAGCATAGGAAGCTGTTTGTCACCCTGATGCTTCTGTCTAAAGAGTGCTGTATGTTTAAATTAAGGTCTCAGCACACCCCATACAAAATGTCTGACAGTGCCGTGTAATTCAGAGAGGACACTGGAAAGGACCCTCACTGGAAGTGTCTGAAATAAGTACAGTACTCTTAACAGAATGTTCATCATAATAATATTTATCTTATCAAACTAAGAAGATTTCTGGAGGACCAACCCACCAATTCCTCATGAATATGTTTCAATAAAGGGAAATGTTTCAAAGATATAAGGGGAGACAGGTGTCTCGGAAGCATTCCCTTCATTTTATTTTATTTTTTCATATTTATTTTTAAGGTTTTTTTTCAACAAACAATTAACAAGGAAGCTACATAAAGTACAATGGGTAAGAAAGGTAGTGAGTTTGCATTTAACAACAAGTGTACAAAAGTTTCTATAACATATAATAGAAATGTAGTTTAGAGTAATTGATGTTGATATGCTATAAAACAAAGTAGTGTAAGTAAATGAAAGGGAATAGACAAGGGGTTAAGTGAGAGAGGGGTACTGTATGTGGGGTCCGGGCCGGCGCTACCACTAGGCAGCTTTAGGCAGCTGCCTATGGGCGGCGACCACTGGAAGGCGGCACCGCACAGTGAATAAATGACCAGCTGGCAGCTCAACCCACGATTGGCTCCCACGTCATGTTGCCCACTTCCCCCCCTCCCTGCGATTGGGCTCCCCCGAATGTTATCCCCCCCCCCCCCCCCGTGATTGTATTGCCTAATGTTACCCCCCCCTTCCATCACGCAATCCCGCGATTGGCTCCTGGCCTACTGCATGTTGTCACCAGCTCCCCCCTCCTCCCCCCGCAATTGGACTCCTGCTCCCAATTGTTACCCGCTGCCTCCCCCTCCCTCCTGCATCTTGTTGCCAGCTCCTTCCTGTCCCCGCTCCGCTGCGATATAAGTGCGTGTCCCTGAGAACCCGGCCCCTGCCTGCCAGAAGGACCAACACCTTGGCATGGAGGAGGAGGCTGTACTGAGAAGATGACAGCCGGGTCTGTGGATGGCAGAGCGGGCTGACATCTGCGAGAAGCAGTGCACACCCGGGGGTTACCCTCTCACCTTGTGTCAGTAAGTGGTGTCTATGTAGGGTGTGTGTGTCAGTAAGTGGTGTCTATATGGGTGTGTGTGTGTGTCAGTAAGTGGTGTCTATATGGGTGTGTGTGTGTGTCAGTAAGTGGTGTCTATGCGGTGTGTGTGTGTGTGTGTGTGTGTGTGTGTGTGCGTGCGTGTGAGTAAGTGGTGTCTATGTGGGGTGTGTGTGTCAGTAAATGGTGTCTATATGGGTGTGTGTGTGTCAGTAAGTGGTGTCTATGTGGGGTGTGTGTCAGTAAGTGGTGTCTATATGGGTGTGTGTGTGTGTGTAAGTAAGTGGTGTCTATGTGGTAAATGTTTGGGGGAAATGATAATAGTTTGCTGCGCTTGATGTGAGCTGCTCAGTTTGAAGATCAGGGAATCAGTTTTTGGAGGTGAGATTAAGCGCTGTGTTAGTGTATGTCTGGAACAGTGATGAATAAATAAATGAAAAAATTATGATATAATATAAATGAAAATAAATAACAAAATAGAAAAAATATGGTGGTAAATAATAATGATAAAAAAAAATAATAATAATAATAATAATAATAATAATAATAACTAATACTAATAAAAAAATGATGAAAATAGGATTTTGATAACCTACCGGTAAATCCTTTTCTCCTAGTCCGTAGAGGATGCTGGGGATGACATCAAGAGCATGGGGTATAGACGGGATCTGCAGGAGACATGGGCACTCTAAAGACTTTTCATTGGGTGTGAACTGGCTCCTCCCCCTATGCCCCTCCTGCAAACCTCAGTTGTAGGAACTGTGCCCAGGGAGACTGACATTTCGAGGAAAGGAATTACTTAACTAGTGGTGAGATATCTATCAACTTACACCCTCAACCATGCCGCACACATGGCATTCAACATAACACACGCCAACAGGCATGAACTAATTGCAGCAACATGCTGAAACCAAGATATCACAACTTGTGTAACTCTAATAACTAAACTGCAGGTAAAGTACGCACTGGGATGGGCGCCCAGCATCCTCTACGGACTAGGAGAAAAGGATTTACCGGTAGGTTATCAAAATCCTATTTTCTCATACGTCCTAGAGGATGCTGGGGATGACATCAAGACCATGGGGTCTATACCAAAGCTCCAGTATGGGCGGGAGAGTGCGGATGACCCTGCAGCACCGATTGACCATACTTTAGGTCCTCATTAGGCAAGGTGTCAAACTTGTAGAACTTAGCAAATGTGTTTGACCCTGACCAAGTAGCTGCTCGGCAAAGTTGTAATGCCGAGACCCCCCCCGGGCAGCCGCCCAGGATAAGCCCACCTTCCTAGTGGAGTGGGCCTTTACCGACGTCGGTAACGGCAATCCAGCCGCAGTATGAGCTTGCTGGATCGTATTTCTAATCCAACGTGCAATAGTCTGCTCGGAAGCAGGACAGCCAATTATGTTGTGATCATACAGGACAAACAGAGCCTGTTTTCCGTATACGAGCTGTTCTAGCAACATAGATTTTCAAAGCTCTAACCACATCTAGAGACTTTGAATCAGTGAATGTGTCAGTAACTACTGGCACCACAATAGGTGGAGGCTGTATGTGCAGAACCCCTTTCACGAAGGTCTGAACCTCTGGAAGAGAGGCCAATTGTTTTTGGAAGAACACTGACAAGGCCGAAATCTGGACCTTGATTGATCCCAATCGTAGGCCCACCTCCACATCATCCTGCAAAAAATGGAGAAAACGTCCTAAGCGAAACTCTTCCGAAGGAGCCTTCTTGGATTCACACCAAGACACATATTTTCTCCAAATACGGTGGTAATGTTTTGACGTTACTCCCTTTCTGGCCTGAATAAGGGTGGGGATGACCTCCTTAGGAATACCCTTCCTGGCTAGGATACGGCGCTCAACAGCCATGCCGTCAAACGTAGCCGCGGTAAGTCTTGGTACACACACGGCCCCTGCTGCAGCAGGTCCTCCCGAGGAGGAAGAGGCCGAGGATCTCCTATGAGTAACTGCTGAAGATCTGGGTACTAAGCCCTTCTTGGCCAGTCTGGGGCAATGAAGATTGCTCGAACCCTTGTCTTTCTTATGATCCTGAGTACTTTTGGGATCAGCGGAAGTGGAGGGAAAACATACACTGACGGAAACACCCACTGGGTCACCAGTGCATCCACTGCTACTGCTTGAGGATCTCTTGACCTGGAACAGTATCTCTGAAGCTTCTTGTTGAGACGAGACGCCATCATGTCTATTTGAGGAAATCCCCAAAGACTTGTCACCTCTGCAAAGACTTCTTGGTGGAGGCCCCACTCTCCTGGATGGAGATCGTGTCTGCTGAGGAAGTCTGCTTCCCAGTTGTCTACTCCCGGAATGAATATTGCCGACAGAGCTTGTAGATGTTTTTCTGCTCAGCGGAGGATTTTTGTCGCCTCTGCCATTGCTGCTCTGCTTTTCGTTCCGCCCTGCCTGTTTATGTATGCGACTGCTGTTACATTTTCCGCCTGGATCTGCACGGGACGGTTTTGAAGAAGATGTACCGCTTGTTGAAGGCCATTGTAAATGGTTGTTAGCTCCAGAACATTTATGTGAAGGCAGGCTTCCTGTTGTGACCAACATCCCTGGAAGTTTTCTCCCTGAGAGACAGCTCCCCAGCCTCAGAGACTTGCATCCGTGGTTACTAAGACCCAGTCCTGAATCCCAAACCTGCGTCCCTCTAGCAGGTGAGAGCTGTGCAACCACCACAGGAGCGAAATCCTGGTTTTTGACGACAGGATTATCTTTCTGTGCATGTGTAGGTGTGACCCTGACCATTTGTCAAACAGGTCCCACTGGAATACTCTGGCATGGAACTTGCCAAACTGTATGGCCTCGTAGGCCGAAACCATCTCCCCCAACAACCGAATGCACTGATGGATCGACACACTTGATGGTTTCAATATCTGTTTTACCATTTTCTGGATTTCCAGAGCCTTTTCCAGTGGAAGAATTACTCTCTGAACTTCTGTGTCCAGAATCATCCCGATGTCAACAACCCTGATGTCGGTTCCAACTGTGACTTTGGGTAATTTATGATCCACCCGTGTTGTTGGAGTATTGACAGGGAGAGGGATATGTTTTATAATAACTGCTCCCTGGATCTCGCCTTTATCAGGAGGTCGTTTAGATAAGGGATTATATTGACTCCTTTCTGATGAAGGAGGACCATCATCTCCACCATCACCTTGGTGAATACCCTCGGCGCCGTGGAGAGACCGAAAGGTAACGTCTGGAATTGGTAATGGCAATCCTAAATCGCAAATCTCAGATAAGCCTGATGAGGAGAATAAATGGGAACATGCAGGTAAGCATTCTTTATGTCCACCGACACCAAGTAGTCCCCTCCTCCAGACTGGCAATCACTGCCCGAAGTGATTCCATCTTGAACTTGAACCTTTTCAGGAAGAAAATCAGATCTTTTAGATTTAAGATCGGTCTGACCGAGCCGACCGGCTTCGGAACAACAAAGAGGCTTGAATAAAAACCCTGCCCTTGTTGTGACAATGGTACCAGGACTATGACCTGGTCTTGACATAATTTTTGGATTGCCGCTGTTACTGCTTCTCTCTCTGGCGGAGAAGCTGGCAAGGTCGATTTGAAAAATCGGCATGGGGGAACGTCTTGAAACTCTAGTTTGTATCCCTGGGATACTATTTGCAACACCCAGGGGTCCAGGCCAGATAGACCCCAATCCTGGCTGAAGAGTTTGAGACGTGCCCCCACCCGAGCGGCCTCCCGCAAGGGAGTTCCAGCGTCATGCTGGGGATTTGGCAGAATTAGGGGTAGACTTTTGCTCATGGGAACCTGGAGCCAATGTGGGCTTCTTTCCCCTTCCCCTTCCCCTACCTGCAAAGAAGGGGGAACCTCTCGTCTTTTTGTATTTATTGGGCCGAAAGGACTGCATTTGCGGGTGATAGGTCTTTTTTGCCGGTGCAGGCACAGAGGGCAAAAATGTTGACTTACCTGCGGTAGCCGCCGAGACTAACGCATCCAGCCCATCGCCAAATAAGGCCTCACCTTTATATGGGAGAGCCTCCATGTTTCTTTTGGAATCTGCATCCATGTTCCACTGGCGAATCCATAAGGCCCGCCTAGCCGATACTGCCATGGTAGTGGCTTGTGAACTTAAGAGTCCAGTATCCTTCATTGCTTCCAGCATGTAGGCGGCAGCGTCCTTGATATTCCCTAACTTAAGGAGTATCTTATCTTTATCAATCGTGTCAATTTCTGATGACACGCTTTCTGACCATTTTTCAATAGCGCGACTCACCCATGCGCAGGCAATAGTGGGCCTGAGCATTGTACCATTGGAAACATAAATGGATTTCAATGTCGTTTCCATTTGGCGGTCTGCCGGCTCTTTAAGAGAAGCCATGCCAGAAGCAGGGAGAATTACCTTCTTTGTCAACCTGGAAAGTGCACTGTCTAACACAGGGGGTGACTCCCATTTTTTCCTGTCCTCAGCCGGGAAAGGGTAAGCTATGTGAATCCTTTTGGGAATACAAATTTTTTTATCAGGATTCACCCACATCCCTTCAAACAAACAGAGCATTTAGTTCGTGTGAAGGAGGGAACGTGACTTTGGATTTCTTTTCCTTACATAAATAAGCTTACCCCTGAGGTATGGGAGTGCTTTCTGTTACCTCCAACACGTCCCTTATAGCCACAATCATATATTGTATACTTTTTGCCAATTTATGATCTATCTCTCTGGATTCACTATCGTTGACACAAGAATCAGAATCCGTGTCGGTATCAGTGTTTACAACATTTGCAAATGGTCTCTTAGGTAACTCAGAGGGGCCGCCCGCATAAGGAATAACAGCATCCTGAAAAATCACATCTTCCACAGATTTTCTCCAGCATGCAGCCTTATTCAGACTTATCCAATCTACGGTTAATCAGATGCATACTGTCACGTAGCTCTTTCACCCATGCAGGCTCTTGGTGTGCCGGTAGCGCCACCACATTACAACTCTGTGTCCCTAAAATGGCTTCCTCCGGGGAGGAACTCCCTGCCTCAGACATGCCTCACACTTGTACAGCACTCACAGACACACTGGGGCTTATTTGGGGACAGACTCACAGTAAAATCTGTCAGAGGAACACAGTATAGGAGCAGCCAGCTCACAACCCCAGCGCCTGTATTTAATGTCTGTTAACACAGAATGCCCACTGACATGCAGCGCTCTTTACGCAGTAAAACACATTTGTAAAGCACCCAACTCGCTTTGTGCCCCCCTTATTTACACCCTTGTAGTCAGAAGTAGAGGAGGACCAGCTATATCTCTGCAGCCTGAGGAGAGAGAGAGAAAATGGTGCTGAGCAGTGTGCTGGCTGCCTGAGGAAGAAGCTCCGCCCTTTTTACCTCAGAGACTGTTTGTAATATTTATACTGGCGGGGGTAGGGCTGTGCCTGGGCATCTTATGCCCCCTATTAGCCAGTTTATAGAGGTATTTTGCTGCCCAGGGAGCCCCCCCCCCGCACCCTGCACCCTGCAGTGCCTGTGTGTGTGGGCAGCAATGGCGTGCTGCGCTCCCGCCAGCAGCGTCGTACCTCAGCCATCACTTACTTGATTGAAGTTCAGGAGCTAATGGTGTCCTGTCAGCCAGAAGCAGAGCCATGAAACTCTGAGGAAGTTGGTTCTGCTTCTGCCCCCTCAGTCCCACGAAGCAGGGAGTCTAATGCCAGCAGATCTCCCTGAAAATAAAAAACTTAACATAAGTCTTTTCAGAGAAACTCAGTAGAGCTCCTCAGAGTGCATCCAGTCGACCTGGTCACATTTCTAAAACTGAGGTCTGGAGGAGGGGCATAGGGGGAGGAGTCAGTTCACACCCAATGAAAAGTCTTTAGAGGGCCCATGTCTACTGCAGATCCCGTCTATACCCCATGGTCTTGATGTCGTCCCCAGCATCCTCTAGGACGTATGACAAAAATATTGTGGCTTGCGGCAATGAATAGGAAAAAAGGGCTTACCCTACGTCAGGTCCCGCTCGAAACGCATTGGATATAGCATGGGAGCACCCACAAGAGAAGAAGAAAGCACTGCCGCCAGCGTCTGACATCACCGGAAGCTGAGACCCAAACCTCCGGTCAGAGTGCATAATGCACAGAGCGGGACCTGACTTAGGATAAGCCAGGGACAGTGTCCACCAAGCGTTCAAAGAGGGACTATAATTTTCTCTAACCAGCTCCACACCAAATCAAATCACGTAGAAGGGCCTGTAAACATCGGGTCACTAGACCATTGTTTTTATATTTTATTATTTATTATTTTTTTATTTTTCAAATTATTCCCAGTGTCCTCTTTCCAATCTTTCTCCTTTCTTCTGTTGCTGCACCCACTGCACTTTCCTCTTTTTTCCTGTTCATTGCCGCAAGCCACAATTTTTTTCCCATCATTTTTTTATTATTATTATTATTATTATTATTATTTTTTATCATTATTATTTACCACCATATTTTTTCTATTTTGTTCATTCTTTTCATTTAAATTATATCATCATTGTTCATTTATTTATTCATCACTGTGCAAGACATACACTAACACAGCGCTTAGTCACACCTATGTGGTAAATTTGTCAATAAGTGGTGTGTGTGTGTGTGTGTGTGTGTGTGTGTGTGTGTGTGTGTGTGTGTTTGTGTGTGCCAGTAAGAGGTGTCTGTGTGCATTTATGTCAGTAAGTGGTGTTTGTGTGTGTGACAGTGAGTGGTTTCTGTGTAGTATGTGTATTTGTGTCAGTAAGTGGTGTGTGTGTTTGTGTCAGTAAGTTTTGTGTGTGTGTCAGTAAGTAGTGTGTCGTGTGTGTGTCAATAAGTAGTGTGTGAGTAAGTAGTGTGTGGGTAAGTAAGCATTTGTGTTGGTAAGTAGTGTCTATGTAGTGTGTGTCAGTAAGTTGTTTCTTTGTCAGCAAGGGGTGTCTATGTACATGCCAGTAAGTGGCGTCAGTAAGGGGTATACTGTATATCTGTAAGTAGTGTGTGTGTCAGTAAAGGGTATATGTCAGTAAGTATCTGTGTCAGTAAATTTGTGTCAGTAAGGTATGTCTGGGTATGTATGTGCCAATAACTGGTGTCTATGTCAGGGGTATTTGTCAGTAAGGGGCATCTGTGTCAGTAAGAGGTATCTGCCAGTAACTAGTGTCTATGTCAGTTAGGAGGTGTCTGTCAGTAAGTATGTATGTATGTGCCAACAAGTGATGTATATGTCAGTAAGTAGTGGTAGTGTATCTGTGTCAGTGTGTTTGCGTCAGCGGAATCTGTGTCAGTAAGCGTGCTTTTTTTTTTTACATACTTTTTTTTTTAGGGGACGGTCTCTTTTTGACAGCAGTAGAACTTATAAGAAACCACTGCCACACATTTACCTGAGGGGCGGGTGTGGGTAGTGTGAGGGGGGGAGGGGGAGGGCAGTAGGCAGAAGTTTTGCCTAGGGTGCCGAGAAGCCTTGCACCGGCCCTGTGTGGGGTAAGTGAAAAAAAAGAGAGTTGTCAAGATGAGGGGCACTTATTAATCTCTATTATACATATATGTAAAAGATGATACAGAATGAAACTATTAAAATCCAGTGAATAATATAATGCAACACTCGTAAAAAAAAGAAGAGAGAAATTTTTTAATAAAATTACTACCATGTACCATTCATTGCTTATTCAGTAGTTGCTGCTTGAGTTTCTGCGATATGCTCCTTCTGCTTGAACTAGCAATTTGCCCATCTGCCTTTAGTTTATTTTAATTAGCTGTCTGCGTAATAGAATGGTGACTATTATAGGTAAGTCCTGGATAAATTTATATAATGTGTTAATATTACCCAAATTAGACCCACCTGGACCTTATTTATATCCACCATGTTAAATTGTACAGTTTATTATAATTGTTTTGTTTATTTTTATTTTTAATACTTATAGTGTGCACCTGCCCTTTCCCTTTTTATTCTTCATGGCAATACAAGTCTCAGCATGGTAGCACCACTTATTATGTTTAAAATGAGGGTTTGCAATACAGCCCTCCAGCCCCCTATCTGCTGTATTTGTGTATATATTTATAACTGAAGGTGAGAATCCTTCTGCTTGGACTAGCACCCCTCCCACATGCCTTTCAATTAGTAAAGGACCTTGCATTTGCTGCCTACATAATAGACTGGGTACGATTATAGGTAAGTCCTGGTTGTCACATAACTCCAAAACGAAGCAACCAATTATTACTAGAGATGTGCGGCAGGCACTTTTCGTGTTTTGGATCTGGATCCCCGCTCGTGTTTTGGATATGGATAGGTTTTGCCAAAACCACCCTTTCGGGTTTTGGTTTTGGATCTGGATGATTTTTGAAACCCCCCCCCCCCCCCCCCCGATAAAAATAGCTAGAATCAGGGAAATTGGGGGTAATTTTGATCCTACAGTATTATTAACCTCAATAACATAAATTTCCACTCATTTCCAGTCTATTCTGAACACCTCACAATGGCCCTCATTCCGAGTTGTTCGCTCGTTGTTTTCCTTCGCATCGGTGCGATTTTCCGCTAACTGCGCATGCGCAATGTTCGCACTGCGGCTGCGTCAAGTAAATTTGCTAAGAAGTTTGGTATTTTACTCACGGCATTACAAGGTTTTTTCTTCGTTCTGGTGATCGGAGTGTGATTGACAGGAAGTGGGTGTTTCACTTTCTGGGCGGAAACAGGCCGTTTTATGGGTGTGTGTGAAAAAACGCTGCCGTTTCTGGGAAAAACGCGGGAGTGGCTGGAGAAACGGGGGAGTGTCTGGGCGAACGCTGGGTGTGTTTGTGACGTCAAACCAGGAACGAAACTGACTGAACTGATCGCAGTGGCAGAGTAAGTCTCGAGCTACTCAGAAACTGCTAAGAAATGTCTATTCGCAATTTTGCGAATCTTTCGTTTGCAATTCTGCTAAGCTAAGATACACTCCCAGAGGGCGGCGGCTTAGCGTGTGCACTGCTGTGAAAAGTGGCTAGCGAGCGAACAACTCGGAATGAGGGCCAATATTGTTTTTAGGCTTAAAAGTTACACCGAGGTAGCTGTATGACTAAACTAAGTGACACAAATGTGCAGCAAAAACACCTGGCCCATCTAGGAGTGGCACTGCAGTTGCAGACAGGACGGCACTTAAAAAAACCTAGTCCCCAAACAGCACATCATGCAAAGAAGTAAAAGAGATGCAATGAGGTAGCTGTATGACTAAGCTAAGTGACACAAGTGTGCGGCACAAACACCTGGCCCATCTAGGGATGGCACTGCAGTCCCACTGCACTAATGGCGGATACCGGACACACGTCTAGCACCAACATAGCTGTCAAGGCCTCAGTTATCCACTTTGCAACAGGATGACTGCTGTCGTATTTCATCTTCCTCGCAAAGGACTGTTGGACAGTCATTTGCTTAGTTGAAGTAGTACAAGTGGTCTTCTGACTTCCCCTCTGGGATGACAATCGACTCCCAGCAGCAACAACAGCAGCAGCGGCAGCAGTAGCAGTAGGAGGAAGTGGTTCTTGATCTTTCCCTATTTTATCCTCCAAATTTTTGTTCTCCATTATTTTTCTAGAGTTTTATAACAAAATGCAGCACAGGAGAGCATACCTCTACACCACACAGGGCAAACCCTGTAAAAATTAATTGGATTAAATATTAATAACCACTTTATTTGGAATAAATAATATACAGCATAGGACAGTACCACTGAACTTATATGGAAGCATCACTAGACTGGAATTATACAGCAGTACCACTGGACTGGATTTATACGGCAGTACCACTGGATTTATATGGCAGTACCACTGGACTGGATTTATATGGCAGTATCACTGGACTTATACAACAGTACCACTGGACATATACAGCAGTATCACTGGATTTGTACGGCAGTATCACTGGACTTACACAGCAGTACCACTGGACATATACGGCAGTATCACTGGATTAATATAGCAGTACCACTGGACATATACGGCAGTATCACTTTCTCAAGGTGAAGTAAGGAACAGTGTTCTGATCCATATATTTATTCAAAAGTCCACCAATCAGAACCTTAATCCTCTATTCCAAACAGCTGTTGTGTCACAGATAGGTTGCCATGGAGATGCAATCCTCCAATCCCTAAAGATCGATACGTTACTTCCGGGGGCGTGGCTTACCATTTGATTTTCATTAATATCATATGTATAGAGAGATGTCATTAAAACCCCCTACAGGTATTGGGCTTAAAACGGGGCTCCCATTACCTAAAACCCTTTACTTATTTCCAATGTATTTACAGCGCTGGCCGGGATCTCCGCCAACCATTAGGTAGCGGGACACTGTCCCTTACTTCACCTTGAGAAAGACCCGCAGCATCGCGGGTGGAAACGCGTTGGTAATTAAGGGACCTACCGGACTCAGAAGCTGCTGATGATAAAAGATCTGGAGAGCTGAACTGATTGCCAAGGCTGGTTCCAGTGGTCTTTTCCGGAGAGACGCTTGGTGACTATATCACAAACTACCATTTTTGAGATCTGACAAAAATCAGTTCTCAATTCTTTTTGGTAATTATTTTGGCCTCCCATTCTCAGCAGAACTTTGTGGACAATTTTTTTATGTGGATTGTGTTTTTTATGTGGATTGTGTTTATGTTAATGTGTGTCAGTGATTTCAAAAATTAAATTGTGACTGTACGACACATGCTATGATCTTTTTCTTTACATACTTCCCTGCATTCGTGAGGTATTGATAAGTGGAGGAGGAGTGCAACTATGTCCTGGATTTCTTCTACCCATTAAGGAACGTATCACTTCATTTTTAATATCATTATTTTTTTATATTTTCTGTATTGTTATGTTGAGCGCCTAAGGGGAAATTCGTCTCCACCACTTTGGTTTCTCTCGGTTATACATTTCTTGGTACTTTTGGAGGGGTGCCTTGGAGATTGTGAGTACCCACTAGGCTGCTTTGTGATTTTTGCGCAATTAAGAGGTCCCAAAGGGATTTTTTCTGTATTCAATGTTATTAATATATAGTTTATAATAGTATGCAAGTAGAATTTTTTTAATAGTATGTGGGCGTGGCCATGTGCCACAAGGTGCATGGCCAATGAAATTGGGTACATGTCAACATGACATGCCCCATTTATCGTCACTCTGAGAACATTAATTTCCAATCCATATGCACCTTACCTATATGGTGGTATCTCAAAATGGGGAATCTCTGTGGAAAAGTATCCTCCCTGGTCAGACAGTATCTTCAGTTAGTATTCTCTATTCATGTAGAAAATCACATGGTCCGGAAGATACCTGTTTGTGTTGGAATATAATCAAAGTCATCATCATAGAACAGAGATTCAACCAAATTCATGCCACCTGTGTCACATTCTACCATCTGCGTCTCTCAGCTACACCATTATATTCTCCCCTGTGTCTCCCAGCCGGTATACAGTCATTAGGTCGACCACACTTAGGTCGACAGTCATTAGGTCGACCACTATTGGTCAACATGCATTAGGTTGACATGGTCACTAGGTCGACATGGTCACTTGTTCAACATGCACTAGGTCGACATGGAAATAGGTCAACATGCGGTTTTCACTTTTTTTTTACTATTTCAGACATTACGATCCACGTGGACTACGATTGGGAATAGTAACCTGTGCCGGGCGTAGTGATAGCAGAGTGAGGCACCTTACCTGAAGCATGGTGAGTGAAGCTAGCCATGCAAGGGGACATGGGCCACTAATTGGGGTTCCCCATCACTTTATGATGAAAACAACACCAAAAAAAGTAAAAAATTCCATGTCAACTTTATCCATGTTGACCTTGTTCATGTCGACATAATCACTGTCGACTAATAGTGGTCGACCTAATGACTGTTGATCTAATGCATGTTGATCCTATGACCCATACCCTCCCAGCCACACCATCATCTTCTCCCCGCTGTCTCCCAGCCACACCATCATCTCCTCCTGCATCTCTCAGCCACACCATCTTCTCCCCCCTGCTACTCTCATCCACAATGTCATCTCCCTACAGTGCCTCTGAGCCACACCGTCATCCCCCCCTGCTACTCTGAGCCACACTGTCATCTCCCTCCTGCATTTCTCAGCCACACCATCATCTTCCCTTTGCATCTCTTGGCCTGCCCTAAATCTGTCTCCCATCCTACCCCCTTTAATTCTGTTTCTCTACCTACCCCGCTCATTCACTCAGCATCTCTCAACTTGACCCCCCATTTACTGTGTCTCTCAGCCTGCCCCCTTTAACTCTTTGTCTCTCAGCTTGTGCCTCCCCTCCTTCACCCTGTATCTCAACCTGCATCCCCTCTCCTTCACTCTATGTCTCTCAGCCTGCATTCCCCCCTCCTTCATCCTGTGTCTCTCAGCCTGTGCTCCCCTTCTTCACTCTGTGTCTCTCAGCCTGTGTCGTCCCCCTTTCGCGCTATGTCTCTCAGCCTGCGCTCCCCCTCCTTCAATCTGTGCCGTGTCTCTTAGCTTGCAATCAATCTCTCCTTGCACAAACTGGCTCTAAAGAGGCAAGATGTCGATCTTTTCCTCATCCTCCGATTCCTCACGCCTTTCACTGTGTACATCCCCCTCCCCACAGAGTATTAATTTGTCCCCACTGGAATCCACCATCACAGGTCCCTGTGTACTTTCTGGAGACAATTGCTGGTCAAGGTCTTACCAGAGGAATTATAATTCATTTTGATGAACATCATCTTCTCCACATTTTGTGGAAGTAACCACCTACGCCGATCACTGACAAGGTTACTGGCTGCACTAAACACTCTTTCAAAGAACACACTGGAGGGGGGGCAACTTAGGTAAAGTAAAGCCAGTTTGTGCAAGGGCATCCAAATTGCCTCTTTTTCCTGCCAGTATACATACGGACTGTCTGACATGCCTATTTGGATGCTGTCCCTCATATAATCCTCCACCATTCTTTCAATGGTGACAGAATCAGATGCAGTGAAAGTAGACATGTCAGTAATCATTGGCAGGTCCTTCAGTCCGGACCAGATGTCAGCTTTCGCTCCTGACTGCCCTGCATCACTGTCAGCGGGTGGGCTATGAAATCTTATCCTTTTCCTTGCAGCCCCAGTGGCAGGAGAAATTGAAGGAGGATCTGATGAAAGGTCACGTTCCACTTGAGTTGACAATTTACTCACCAGCAGGTCTTTGCACCTCTGCAGACTTGTGTCTGCCGGAAAGAGAGATACAACGTAGGCTTTAAACCTAGGATCGAGTATGGTGGCCAAAATGTAGCGCTCTGATTTCAACAGATTGGCCACCCTAAAATCCTGGCAAAGTGAATGAAGGGCTTCATCCACAAGTCCCACATACTTAGCGGAATTGCTCCGTCTTAGCTCCTCCTTCAATTTATCCAGCTGCTTCTGCAATAGCCTGATGAGGGGAATGACCTGACACAAGCTGGCAGTATCTGAACTGACTTCACATGTGGCAAGTTCAAAGGGTTGGAGAACCTTGCACAAGACGGAAATCATTCTCCACTGTGCTTGAGTCAGGTGCATTCCCCCTCCTTTGCCTATATCATTGGTGGATGTATAGGCTTTAATGACCTTTTGCTGCTCCTCCATCCTCTGAAGCATATAGAGTGTTGAATTCCACCTCGTTACCACCTCTTGCTTCAGTTGATGGTAGGGCAGGTTCAGGAGTGTTTGCTGGTGCACCAGCCTTCGGCACGCGAAGGCTGGTGGTCCGCAATTTTTCGGGCCAGCAACAGCATCTCCTTTACTTCCCTGTCATTTTTTTAAAAATTCTGCACCACCAAATTAATTGTATGTGCAAAACATGGGACGTGCTGGAAATTGCCCAGTTGTAGTGCACGCACAATATTGGTGGCATTGTTCGATATCACAAATCCACAGGAGAGTCTAAGTGGGGTAAGCCAGTGCGCAATGATGTCCCTCAGTTTCCGTAAGAGGTTGTCAGCAGTGTGCCACTTACAGAAAGCGGTGTTGCACGGCATAGCCTGCCTAGAAAGGAGTTTGCATTTGCGAGATGCTGCTTCTGGTGCCGCTGCTGCTGTTGTTGCTGCGGGAGGCAATACATTTACCCAGTGGGCTGTCACAGTCATATAGTCCTTTGTCTGCCCTGTTCCACTTGTCCACATGTCCGTGGTTAAGTGGACATTGGATACAACCACATTTTTTGGACACTGGCGACACTTTTTCTGACGTCTCTGTACATTCTCTGTATCGCCTGCCTAGTGAAGTGGAACCCATATGGGATTTGATACAGGGGACACAGTAACTTAAACAATTCTCTAAGTCCCACTGAACTAAACTGAACTAATGGCGGATACCGGACGCACGTCTAACACCAACATAGCTGTCAAGGTCTCAGTTATCTGCTTTGCAAAAGGATGACTGCTGTCATATATCATCTTCCTCGCAAAGGACTGTTGGACAGTCAATTGCTTAGTTGAAGTAGTACAAGTGGTCTTCCGACTTCCCCACTGGGATGATGATCGACTCCCAGCAGCAACAACAACAGCAGCAGCAGCAGCAGTAGGCGTACCACTTAAGGATCCTCCCGAGAAATCCCGGTTAGGAGAGGACTCGTCAGTCTTGCCAGGGACATGGCCTGCAGGACTACTGACGTCCTGACTGAGGAGGAAGTTGACCTTGAGGGAGTTGGTGGTTTGGCTTGCAGGAGCTTGGGTACAAGAGGAAAAAGGGATTTAGGTGCCACTGGACTACTTACGCTCTTACCCAAAGTTTCACAACTTGACACTGACTTCTGATGAATGCGCTGCAGGTGACATATAAGGGAGGATGTTCCTAGGTGGTTAAAGTCCTTAGCCCTACTTATTACAGTTTGACAAAGGCAACACATGGCTTGACACATGTTGTCCGGATTTGTGGAGAAATAATTCCACACCGAAGAGGTGGCTTTTTTAGTATTTTTCCCAGGCATCACAATAGGCTTATTCATCCCATGAGCAACAGGTGTCTCCCCCGGTGCCTGACTTAAACAAACCACATCACCATCAGAATCCTCAATGTCAACTTCCTCCTCAGCGCCTGCAACACCCATATCCTCATCCTGGTGAACTTCAACAATGACATCTTCAATTTGAATATCAAGAACTGGACTGTGAGTGCTCCTTCCAGCACTTGCAGGGGGAGGGCAAATGGTGGAAGGAGCCACCTCTTCCCATCCAGTGTTAGGAAGGTAAGGCATCACAACCGCCAACACACTTGGACTATCCTTGGGGATTTGTGATACCATCTTAGAATGCACAGTTCTTTGCTGTGCTTTTTCCAGTTTAACTCTTTTTAATTTTTCTAGCGGGAGGATGAGGGCTTCCATCGTCATGTGAAACTGAACCACTAGTCATGAACATAGGCCAGGGCCTTAGCCGTTCCTTGCCACTTCATGTCGTAAATGGCATTTTGGCAAGTTTACATTTCTCCTCAGACCATTTAAATTTCTTTTTTGTGGTCTTTTTACTGAACTCTGGCTTTTTGGATTCACATTCCCTCTACCATCACATTGGGCATCAGCCTTGGCAGACGACATTGATGGCATTTCATCATCTATGTCATGATTAGTAGCAGCAGCTTCAGCACTAGGAGGAAGTGGTTCTTGATCTTTCCCTATTTTATCCTCCAAATTTTTGTTCTCCATTATTTTTCTGGATTTATATAACACAATATGTGGCACATGAGCACTGGACATATGGCAGCAGAGTATTGCACTGTGACTGGTCACTGGAATGACTGATGGCTGATACATAGGACACTACCACTGGTCTGATGCAGGACAACACAGCAACACTGTAAGAGACTTGTTATTATTATTATTATTATTATTATTATTATACAGCAGCACTGGACATATGGCAGAAGAGTATACCACTGTGACTGATCACTGGAATGACTGATGGCTGATGCACAGGACACTACCACTGGTCTGATACAGGACAACACAGCAACACTGTAAGGGACTTGTCATCATTATACAGCAGCACTGGATATATGGCAGCAGAGAATATCACTGTGACTGATCACTGGAATGACTGATGGCGGATGCACAGGACACTACCACTGGACTGATGCAGCACAATACACCACCACTGAACTGATGCAGCACAAAACAACACACCCTATACAGCAGCACTGGACATATGGCAGCAAGAGGACACAACCACTGAGACTGGACAGATGCAGCACAAGGAGGACACTGAAAGAACGGAGACACGCCCTCTCTGTACACTGTCCAATGCCGGAATGAAAATGGCGGGGACACGCGGCTCCTTATATGGAATCCAAATCCTGTGAGATTCCGACAGCGGGATGATGACATTTTGCCTCGTTCTGGTTTTCCGAGTCAGGCGGGGACCTAACCCGCTCATCTCTAATCATTACCACAATAACTTTGTTTGGAACATTTCTACAACACCTGGGGTTTTAAGGAGTTGTCAAATGCACGATAGCATCACTTAATTTGAAGTGCAAAATATATGTGTTAAAATAATAGATTTAAAGGGGTATCCAATTAGCAGAGAAGAAACATCAGTCGTGAAAAAAATGCCTTTTTTTATATTTTTTCCAATGTTTCAACCATATTTTTATTTACAACCTTGCAGCTAATTTGATTGCCTGTAAAAAATACATTCTCTCCTGAAAAACATACAGGTTCAGTGAAACCTGTGTGTTTTCGGTGGAAATAGTCCCGTTTTTGTTTGATGCTGCACATCTGTTTTCACTAACAACCATGGGCACCCACATATTGGGCATACACTCTGTCCAATATGAGCCAATGTGAGCGATATGTTTTAATCCGATCCACTGGATCGGACAACATATAACTCAGTGTGTACCCTCAGTAAGAGTCATGTCTGGAGATGCATTGTACATCTAATTGTGTTGTTCATATGTAAATATGCCTTTACTGTACTCAACCAATGCTTGCCCCAGTCCTACCTGTCTCCATTCTACCTCTACTGACGTAATGTGATGCAAGTCTACAATATACAAAAGTCTAAATATAGAGGCATTTTTCCCATACAATATGTAATACATATTTTCAGCCAAAAAAATTGGTATACAGATGTGTCCTCAAACATCTTGCCTCCACACACCATGCACCACAAGATGGCTGACATTCAATTATTTTCACCCCTTTCCACACTCGTTCTGTTTCTGCCCTCAGGGACGTTGTATCATTATTTCAGCTCACTACCTACGGAGTAGCGAGGCACCCAACCCTTTACACAGCTAAACCTGATTACTATGGGCGCAATATGCCCGATAACGGAGATCATTTTAGAAAGGAAATTGGGCGTGATTTATCATTTGAATCTCACCCTGTATGTGCATAGGATGCACATGCAGCTGATGCTGATTAAATGATATGCGGCATGCCTGTATTCTGTGTGTGGCAGTATAAGATGGATTTTAATGGAAAAAGTCGCAAATAAAGACGCTCAGTGCTACCAAATCACGCCACAGCATAGCATGACTAGAAGGGCTGATGAACATGACTGCAGCAAGGATGTAGGAGGACACATCTATGCACCTAACTCTAAATTATAGTTTTCAACAAAATAAACTAGCACAAACATATATGTTTAACTGTGTACAGAATGTTGCCAATCTGTCTTTTTAGAAAATAATCTTTTCTAAATAAATGTATCTTAGTTTAATATTATTTTCAAACATCAAACAGCCATTTTAAAAATTGATTTGAGCATATAGAACGTCCATAAATGCTTAAAGATATAAGTCAATGAAAAGTGTCTGTAAGCAATATATCTTCTGCTGCTTCACTTTAGTTGTCAAGATAATTGTTAAATCACAGCTTAATCTTTGCTTCCGAAATTAGGACAGCCTAGGGTATCTCTTAAAGCATACCAATGTTGTCAAGAGTAGATTAAATAAATTGAAACATCTGTGCAGCTACAAATGTTTAAACTACATTATCCCTACAGTGGCACTGGTATTTAATTCATATGATAAGCTAAGTGAATCTGCAAGATCATTGAAGCATTTTTCACTAACGGATTTAAACTGCATTTTGTATACCCTCAACTCTGATTTATTTCCTTTAGTAGCAGTATGATATAACCTACTAAATGTATATCTAAATATCTGCATATTTATTTAATATATTGTAAGTTATAAAAGATCACAAAGCTTAGTAAATTTAAATTAACAAAAGCCAAGTAAACTATTTAAGAGAGATTTGACTGAGCAATGAGGCAAGGCAAGGCTAAAATGCAACTCAAATGGAATGGATTCATTTGCAATTTAATAGATTTTAACTATGTTTTGCCGAATTTACAAAATACATTCTGTATAGTGTATCACTATAAGTTCCAGTTAGATCAGACAATTACTATGTTAATTATTTTTTTATTTGTCCCCTGTATATATTATGAGCTATGAGCTACTTGTAGTAAAAAAATAAGTATACCCCAAAGTTACAATCTTACACCATCATTGTGTGCATTGCTCTTTGCTACCAAGATCATAGATGTTGGAATGGCACATCTTAAATGTTTTGGGGGTGTGGTTCATCTACCCCTTGCCCCTAACTCCCCACCCCCAAAACATTTAAGATGTGCCAGTCAATGTAATGGGTCATGGGACACAGGGATAATCCCCTTTCTAGCTACTTCACCTGTACACCTGTGGGCCAGTCTGACCCTGGGCATAGCCCCCCCCCCCCCCCCCCTACATCTTTTCCAAAACCATGAACCCAAATGACATTCAGCTTTTTGGGGCTGCAAAAATGACATTATCTCTGTCCTCCTAGCCTATAAATGTTTTGGAGCCCCTGACCAGGATGCACCAATTGTGTATTGAGATAGCTGCCTTTGACAAAAAAGATTTTTAGGCTGTTCCATGGCTAGTTTGGGGCTGCCCAAAGATGAGATCAGGTGTAGTAGGTAGTTTTTGCATCTAGAATAAAACAAAATTGCACAAAAATGTAACTTTGCAAGACTGATAATTCAATTAGTCACATCAAAAATATCTGGGCAAGCCTCGAGGTGTGGTATTCATTTATAAGATTGTACAGAACTTTTTCAAGCACAAGGCGGCTTGACGTTTACAACTGTTTACACTACCAAAAGCCTGTACATTTTAATATTCGGGAAGCTTTGCACTTACAGGCAGAAGCAAGGCTCTGCATGCAGGCTGCTGAGCAGTCGGGAAATTTATATACAAGCTTAAACCTGACACTAGATGAATGAATGAGGCAGCCCCATTTCACCCTTTAAATCCCCAACTAGTTTGAAACTAAATGAGGATAGAAGAGTTTAACATTTATCACAGTCATTGCTTTTGAGAGTGAGGGTTTTCATTTCACAATCAGGGCACATGTGCATGTACGCTAACCTAAGAAGATTCATTCATCTGTACTAATAGGCCCTTTTTAAAGCGCTTCAGATACCATACAGTACAGTATATCTGATTCTGCTCAGTCATTAACATCCACTAAATAAACTGTGCATAGTGGTGCTGAAGACATGGGTGGAAATTGGGCATACATGCTCCCGCATGCACAGAAAATAATACATACTGTAAGTATTTGCTATGTCTATGTTTGGTTTGATACTAGACATCACCATAAGCACACACTTGCTCTTAACCTATATTCAGTGCAAAAGATACAACTTGAATCAGGTGTATTCATGTTTATGCCCAAGTTTACAAAACATACCCTCACAGATCGTCGCCTACATCAGAAAGCACTATTATAACCCAGTTAAATCTCTGTAGCCATCAGTTACATATGATCACTATATGTACAGCCCTGCATAGTGCATAGTTCTAGAGCATGCATGGTGCAAAAGTAAGCAAGCTATGCTCTACCAACAGGTGTACAATCAACTCTGTGTCATCACCTGTGTGTTTTAATACAACACACAGAGCATTTGTCTCCTCTATTTCTATTTTGCCTTCTAAAACTCATAATCTTTTTGTCCCTTTTCTCTTTCTGCCCCTTCCATCTACTCTGCCTAGGCTAGATGTATCAGGACACATCTTTAAGTAGGGACAATTACAGAGGTATATTGTTTGGAGATTGCAGATTTGTGTTATGCTGGAGCTCTCTGTAAGTAACATTACTGGCCTTGGGGTCAGAACTGGAGCATCTGTCATTAAGCACCAATGTGATGACAATTGTTTTATCAGCAGTTGATTATATTATAAAGGCAATAGAGTGAAATAAAGGAAGATTTCATATAATGACATTTTCCAATTGTGACCTGTTGCACAATGTTTATGTGATATTATGCAATGTACAGTCCCTCTATTTGAATAAAATCTCTTTTTTAGATGTGGGTGGTTAGATGCCATTAATAGACAGTCAGACTTCAAGTCTATATCTGACTCTGACAAAAAAAATACATAGAGTGGACATATTGTTTATTGGAAAAGTTCTCTAGATCAGGGTGAGAATTGAAGTGAGTGGATGAAGGTACAGGTTGAGTATCCCATATCCAAATATTCAGAAATACGGAATATTCAGAAATACGTACTTTTTTGAGTGAGAGAGAGATAGTGAAACCTTTGTTTTATGATGACTCAATGAACACAAACTTTGTTTGATACACAAGGTTATTAAAAATATTGTATTAAATGACCTTAAGGCTGTGTGTATAAGGTGTATGTGAAACATAAATGAATTGTGTGAATGTAGACACACTTTGTTTAATGTACAAAGTCATAAAAAATATTGGCTAAAATGACCTTCAGGCTGTGTATATAAGGTTTATATGAAACATAAATGCATTCTGTGCTTAGACTTAGGTCCCATCACCATGATATCTCATTATGGTGTGCAATTATTCCAAAATAAGGAACAATCCGATATCCTAAATACCTCTGGTCCAAAGCATTTTGGATAAGGGATACTCAACCTGTATTATGTTTAGCAAAAACAGAGATATTTACAGCTAAAAATAAATTATTAGAACTTACAGTAAGAATTGGACATAATGTAGCACTTTTATCCATGAACTATATCAGTAGCTACACTTCCTACATTTAAAATAAAATTTTTACTATTATCCCTAGGCCATAACACCTTCAAACAGTAAAAACATATTTTTCCAAAAATTATTATTTAACACCTTCCTCCATTCGCCACTTCAATGGTTGTAAGTACCCCGGAGTCTTGAAAACAATAATTTCCTTTATCTTACTTCCATTTGTGCTACCTGCACACTTTTTGTCTAAATATCCAAATCAGGGCCGAAACTAGGATTCTTGTCAACCTGTGCAAGGCAGTAATGTGCCTCCCCCCCAGCAAGCACAGATCTTTTTACTCTGGGACATATTTCATATAGATGCGCCCCTATAGTTGTACCCCCTTATAGATGCTTTCCATATATATATATATATATATATATATATATATATATATCCATTAAGTCCACACTCACTGCTGCAGTCCACAACATAGGCGGTGCTCCATATAGGGCTCCCAAGAAGTCCAAAATATATCCAAGGAAAATACATGCTGACATGCCGTTGACCATCTCTATGTGAGATACACCTGTGAGTGGTAATACATTTCTTCTTCATTAAGGAAGCGGTGGGTGACTGTATTTTCCTTGGATATATATATATATATATATACACATCAAACCAGGGTTGTCTGCACTCACAGTTGAAATATGAAATGCTGGGGTGTCACTCAAGTTCCATTAGAGCAAGGCATCTACCTTTTTCCATGAACATATATGTCTTGTATAGAGTGCACTCACCAGACTGTTATTAGAGCCAGCAGGGTTTTTATTCAGACATCAGGTACAACATCACACACCGACGTTTCGGTCCTATCTGGACCTTCTTCAAGGCTTAACTGACACCAACATGACCTATCTATATATAGCCATCACCTTAATTATGCTCTAATAAAAACAGACATGGAACATAGATGACATGGACATATACATACAAACATATTATAATAGTCTTACCTAATCAGATCCCTTCATGTCCCCACACGGCTAGTGTGTTATCCGTCCCGTATATTCAAGTGCTTGAATGAATATTCACTTATTCCCGCTTCGTCCGCCAATCCATCTGAACCGCACGCCGGCGGAAGCGGAAGCAACTACATCTTGCTTGGAACGCAACCACATGATCTCGACATGTGGTGCCCACAAGCAGCCAGTCACTACGATACTCAGCGTTACGTGTATTACGCACGTCATCACGCGCGACGTCCATAATCTCATGAGACATCAGCATCATCACACATTATTTCAGTGTATACCAAGGGCGCTGCCTGGCAACATAGTTACCTAGGCAACCCTCAAATGTGTCTATACCCGTCATTTTTACACATGTAGTGGGAACATTATATACATATGGGGTAATCCTTATGTGTCCCCATATGACAAACAGTGGACACGAAGGAATCTGATGATACATAGATAAAAATGGCTAGAGAATAAAGAACATCGTGCATCACATCGAGACCATCATATTAACAATACATAACACATATACATATATAATACAAAATATAGAATTTAACAATATTATGGACCCTGTACAGACAAGACTAGTACAGACCGGAACACATTCAAAATAATATATATATATATAAAAAATATATATATATAAAAAATCATAATCATTGTGACGGGACTTAAAAATCTACCAACATGTCAGTCCTTTCTTTTTATAGAAAAATATTGAAATGTACTGATTCATTTAAGCCCTTAGGATAAACAGTCTCTAATTTGTGTATCCAATATGCCTCTCGGCGTAGAAGGATCTTGGCACGATCACCACCCCTCGATAGTGGTGGTATCCTGTCTATAACCATGTAACGTAACGCAGTCAACTGGTGTTGATGTTGTACGAAATGACGTGCGACTGGTTTATCCGACCCACCCGTTTTCAATGCCAATCTGATATTAGATCGATGGTTTGAGATCCGTTCACGGAATGATCTTATTGTTTTGCCCACATATACTAGCGAGCATGGACATATCAAGATATATACCACATAATCAGAAGTGCACGTTAGACGGTGTTGTATAGGTATCCGTCGACCATCGTGTGGGTGTGGAAAACTGTTGCCAGTCAGCATGCTTCTGCATGTAGTACAATTAGGGCACTTATAACAACCCAGTTTCTTTGAGGGTAGCCAATTATCTACTTCTTTGCCAACTGATTGGTCAGGACGCATAAGCATGTTTCGCAGATTTGGTCCCCGTCTGTATGCAATCAATGGTTGTTTTGGGAGAACATTTTTGAGTACACCATCCGTGGCCACTATATCCCAATTTCTCTTAATGGCGGATCGCGTAGCAAAGCTACCAGTATCATATGTGGTTAGAAACACAAACGGTTTTTCGGTACTCTCTGCTTGGCTCTTTTTGTTTTTATCAACCCTAAGTCGCTGTTCAGCTGTCTTCAAACAATGTTCAATAATATCAGGGTGATATCCCCGATCAAGGAATCGATGTTGCATATCTCTAAGTTGGTCCTCTAGGATCTTTGAGTCCGAATTATTTCTCATAACTCTAATGAACTGGGAAATAGGTAGACTTTCCTTAAGGGGTTTTGGGTGGTAGCTACTATAGTGTAGTAATGTGTTCCGGTCTGTAGCCTTCCTGTACAATTTAAATCCATAACCCCCATCTGTGGCAAACACAGTCACATCCAAGAAATTAATTGACCTATGATTACATTCCATCGTAAACCTAATTGGTGTATCAAGTTGGTTCAAATGCGATACCATATTTTCCAAGGCAGCTTTATCTCCAGACCACAAGATGAATATATCATCTATAAATCGCTTGTAGTAGTATCGGTTATTACAAGCGATTTATAGATGATATATTCATCTTGTGGTCTGGAGATAAAGCTGCCTTGGAAAATATGGTATCGCATTTGAACCAACTTGATACACCAATTAGGTTTACGATGGAATGTAATCATAGGTCAATTAATTTCTTGGATGTGACTGTGTTTGCCACAGATGGGGGTTATGGATTTAAATTGTACAGGAAGGCTACAGACCGGAACACATTACTACACTATAGTAGCTACCACCCAAAACCCCTTAAGGAAAGTCTACCTATTTCCCAGTTCATTAGAGTTATGAGAAATAATTCGGACTCAAAGATCCTAGAGGACCAACTTAGAGATATGCAACATCGATTCCTTGATCGGGGATATCACCCTGATATTATTGAACGTTGTTTGAAGACAGCTGAACAGCGACTTAGGGTTGATAAAAACAAAAAGAGCCAAGCAGAGAGTACCGAAAAACCGTTTGTGTTTCTAACCACATATGATACTGGTAGCTTTGCTACGCGATCCGCCATTAAGAGAAATTGGGATATAGTGGCCACGGATGGTGTACTCAAAAATGTTCTCCCAAAACAACCATTGATTGCATACAGACGGGGACCAAATCTGCGAAACATGCTTATGCGTCCTGACCAATCAGTTGGCAAAGAAGTAGATAATTGGCTACCCTCAAAGAAACTGGGTTGTTATAAGTGCCCTAATTGTACTACATGCAGAAGCATGCTGACTGGCAACAGTTTTCCACACCCACACGATGGTCGACGGATACCTATACAACACCGTCTAACGTGCACTTCTGATTATGTGGTATATATCTTGATATGTCCATGCTCGCTAGTATATGTGGGCAAAACAATAAGATCATTCCGTGAACGGATCTCAAACCATCGATCTAATATCAGATTGGCATTGAAAACGGGTGGGTCGGATAAACCAGTCGCACGTCATTTCGTACAACATCAACACCAGTTGACTGCGTTACGTTACATGGTTATAGACAGGATACCACCACTATCGAGGGGTGGTGATCGTGCCAAGATCCTTCTACGCCGAGAGGCATATTGGATACACAAATTAGAGACTGTTTATCCTAAGGGCTTAAATGAATCAGTACATTTCAATATTTTTCTATAAAAAGAAAGGACTGACATGTTGGTAGATTTTTAAGTCCCGTCACAATGATTATGATTTTTTATATATATATTTTTTTTTATATATATATATATTATTTTGAATGTGTTCCGGTCTGTACTAGTCTTGTCTGTACAGGGTCCATAATATTGTTAAATTCTATATTTTGTATTATATATGTATATGTGTTATGTATTGTTAATATGATGGTCTCGATGTGATGCACGATGTTCTTTATTCTCTAGCCATTTTTATCTATGTATCATCAGATTCCTTCGTGTCCACTGTTTGTCATATGGGGACACATAAGGATTACCCCATATGTATATAATGTTCCCACTACATGTGTAAAAATGACGGGTATAGACACATTTGAGGGTTGCCTAGGTAACTATGTTGCCAGGCAGCGCCCTTGGTATACACTGAAATAATGTGTGATGATGCTGATGTCTCATGAGATTACGGACGTCGCGCGTGATGACGTGCGTAATACACGTAACGCTGAGTATCGTAGTGACTGGCTGCTTGTGGGCACCACATGTCGAGATCATGTGGTTGCGTTCCAAGCAAGATGTAGTTGCTTCCGCTTCCGCCGGCGTGCGGTTCAGATGGATTGGCGGACGAAGCGGGAATAAGTGAATATTCATTCAAGCACTTGAATATACGGGACGGATAACACACTAGCCGTGTGGGGACATGAAGGGATCTGATTAGGTAAGACTATTATAATATGTTTGTATGTATATGTCCATGTCATCTATGTTCCATGTCTGTTTTTATTAGAGCATAATTAAGGTGATGGCTATATATAGATAGGTCATGTTGGTGTCAGTTAAGCCTTGAAGAAGGTCCAGATAGGACCGAAACGTCGGTGTGTGATGTTGTACCTGATGTCTGAATAAAAACCCTGCTGGCTCTAATAGTCTGGTGAGTGCACTCTATACAAGACATATATATATATATATATATATATATATATATATATATATATATATAAAAAAAAAATATATATATATATATATATATATATGCTCCCAATATATGCACTCTTTAAAGATACTCTGCAAAGGTGTACATCTTCTAGACTTACTCCCAATATATAAATATTTCCTATAAATGCAATCCCTATGGATGGGCTCACTATAGATGCTCTCACTCACTATAGTGGCTGTGATCTCCCATGCACAGAGGTGGCTGTCTGGGGCCGGTGTGTGAGGGCAGGGGGCTCCTGCTAGGATGATTTTCAGAGGAGCAGGGTGTGTGGTCAGTGCTGGAACTCAGCAGCTGCTGCCTCTGGTGTCTGTGTCTCTGTGTACACTCACAGCTCCTGTCCTGACATGTGATTGGAGGAGACCCATGGGGGCGGGGCCATGCACAGCCCAGTATAGAATTCCCAGCCCACTGACTGGCTGGGACACTGCAAAACTTTCCCAGCCCAGGAGAGACTGAGTACCAACACCCACACAGGCTGCAGTAGTAACGCTGGGAGCAAGGCACACAGAGATAACTGCTGTATGTACGAGTATTCTGGTGACTGGGAAAGGATAGGATGCGGCAGTGTTGGGGGTGGGGACGGTGGACAGCTTGCATCCTCTCACATCCGGTGCCCGGGGCATGTGCCCCCCTAGCCTCCCCCTAATCACGGCCATGCCAAATATCACTGAATTTAAAGATTTTAAAGAAAAATCTAAGACGGCTTCTTTCTAATAATATATTTGGGCAATTATTTTCCTTTTTTAAAAAGCTAAATACTGAGTCTTGACATTTCTTAAGAATCTGTGCTTTTAATGCTGCAGGATTTAAGAAGACTTCAAGCTATTTGGCAAAGCTGTGAAATTTTTCAGGCCATGTTGGTGTTCCGTCATGTTTCTCATTTCTCCTTTGTAGAGAAGCATTTTGTATAACAGGCATCAGCCTTCACGTGTTTTCAATAAGAACATGGGTTTGCAGCTGGAGTTATCTTTTGCAGTACATAAATTTCATGAAGAACATATTTTTTTTTGCTCATTAACAAAGACCTGTGAAACGTACCACGCACCAAGACTTTACACTGAGTAATAACCTTTGACCCATATTGCCGCAGCGAGGAGAAAGAAAGCCTCACTACTTTCAGCAGATCAGAGAGCACCTGTTGGAAACATCTGTAAGAATGTCAGTATTTTTAATTGGTCTCCCTGAGATGCGATTGCCGTATACCTTTAAAGACTACAAAGCCTTTCCATAGGCATAACAATAAAAAAGTACAATATACTAGAGCATTAATAAGAATGCACATGGAATTACTATGCCTATTAGGGACTTTTCAGGCTAGTTTAAACGTGCCACACATAGAGGAATTTAAATAAGCTTTTTATTTTTGTCTGTTGTGACATCATTATGGTATTTTTATTGCACAAAACTGTAGTATGGATTTCCACAGTAGTCAACACATAGGCTTAAAGGTTTTTAAGTGATTGTTCAGGCAGACAATATTTTGTCAGCTGTTGGGTTACTTTAACAATGCCGCGGTTATTACCGTGCTCAGCCCCATTACATTGTTAAAGGGAAGAACTACATACAAAAACAGATTTCACATATATACCTTTACAATATGTTTTGAGTCTCCTGTCAATATTCATTTTCATCTGCAAAGATGCAGTATAGCAAATTATCTTAAAAACACTTTATACATTAAATATAACCACACATGACTATTGTAGTTAACAACAGGCATATGTTATAAGACTAGGGACATGTACTAAGCAGTGATAAAAGTGGAAAAGTGAGCCAGTGGAGAAGTTTCCCATAGCAACCAATCATCAGTTATATAATATTTATAATTTGCATACTATAAAAGTATACAGAGCAGCTGATTGGTTGCCATGGGCAACTTTTCCACTGGCTCATTTCTCCACTTTTATCACTGCTTAGTACATGTCCCCCTAAGACGGAGATGTACTAAGCAGCGAAAAGAGTGGAGAAGTGAGCCAGCATAGAAGTTGACCATGGCAACCAATCAGCATTGAACTAACATGTATAATTTGCATACTATAAAAGTATACAGATCTGCTGATTGGTTGACATAGGCATTTTTTCCACTGGCTCACTTATCCACTTTTTTCACTGCTTAGTACATCTCCCCCCAAAGAAGAGATTCAGAGAAAGGGAACTTTTGTTCTTTTAAAAAGTCAATTTGTGGTTTGCTCATGTACAGTCAAATAATATTTTCCCACCTTTTGTTGTATTGTTTTCTTATTGCTTATAAAGACAATGTCTTCTCATTTAGCTACTTTATGAGTTTCTTAAACCTACATTTTTGTTATTAATGATTCTTAAAACTTTTTGGATTAAAGAGTATCTAAATGTAGAACTGACTCTTCTGGCTTGCAGACTATTTAACACATGGCATTTATTAATCTATAGAATTAAAGTCTAAAGTTGGAAAATCTAGTTGTTTTCCATGTTTTTGCTTAATTTGATTTAAAGAAAGTGTTCTATTATAATGGAAATACTTGTAAATGGAGCCTTTTGGGGGCCCCAACGCAGATATGAGGTTCCCTGTTACAGAGAAAACTTGGAAAGGCACCTTTACCTCCCATGTTTTCACATTTTAAAGGGCAGGAGTTCCTAAGATCCTTGTTATGATACCAATCTCACTGGTGCTTAATGATTAAAGAAAAAATCAAGATAAAAAAAATCAGCCTTTAACTTAATTTAATAAAGAGATTAATAAGGATTTTGGGAGCTGGAGTTTGTTTTTAAATAATGCACTTTTCAAAATAGTTTTGTGGTTCTTTTTATTTTATTTTTTATATGGTCCATTATACTGCTACTACAGTGGTGGCACATCTGTTGTGACATGCACCCTACACTCTAAGGGGGGTCAGAAAATACTCCTGAGGTTTTCAGCATGGGACTGTTAGCTGCTGAGAGGAGGATTTTGTGACTGTAACCCATGAATGCACCAGCCTTACTTTATACAGTATTAGCCTATCTGGAACTGATTTAATTGCAGCAGGGGATCCTCAAATGTATAGTTTCACTGTTACATGGAAACCAATCCATAAGGTTCATCAGTGGTGCTTACTGAGAACATAGAGAGTGGGCAAGCTTTCTATTTTTGTAATCATTTATCTACTGTATATAAGGTGTGTACAGATGGTGAGATAAATCTGTAGGATTTTGACTATGTAGTCAAAATCTTATGAAAAGTTTGTGCATATCTCAAGGTGTCAGGCAGCTTGCGATGCAGATTCGATCTCGATGCGCACTCCCGTGGGGTCGGTATCGTAAGGCTTGATAGACTGTGCAGGCAAGTCAATCTTGACTATCTAGTGTACTACCCAGTACAAAGTATAGTTACAATTGGCACTTAGTCAAAATCATACATAGAGAAAATCTTAAGCACAGATAGTCAAAATCTGTACTATCTGTGCTATCTGGGCTCTGGGGGAGTTCAAGGGAAATTGCATTGTCAAAATCAGACATAGCAAGGATCTCACCATGTGTACACACCTTAACTTTGATTTATACTGTGAGTCCATGGAGTCCATGTGGGTCCATGGAGGCAGTTCCCATTATTGTGGCAGGACTAATTCCAACAAGGATATTACTAGAGCAGTGTGGCTGCAGCTATAGGCAATATCTGGCTACAGCTGCTCTAATTCAACATTAATACAATTAGTATGAATCAATTAGACAATTTGTGCTTTATCGAGTCTGGCTCAGGATTTCCCGCCAGACTTGGATCCCAGATCGAGGCAAAACATTGATCATCATACCACTGTCAGATCTTGCGGGTTTTGGATTCTATATAAGGAGCCGCATTTCACTCCATACTTGGAGAGTGAGGGAGACAGACCTCTGTATGTCTGTGGTTGTTGCATACAGGGGTGCTTCTGTCCTGTGCTGTTCTGGAGTGGTGTCCTGTGCTGGTGTACTGTGCTGTTAGGGGTCTGCTGTCCTGTGCTGTTCTGGGGTGGTGTCCTGTGCTGTTAGGAGTGCTGCTGTCTAGTGCTGTTCTGGGGTAGTGTCCTGTGCTGTTAGGGGTGCTGCTGCCCTGTGCTGTACAGGGTTGTTGTTCTGAGGTGTCCTCTGCTTTTTGGGGTGCTGTACAGGGGTGCTGCAGTCCTATGCTGTACAGGGGCACTGTTCTGTGTGCTGTAAAAAGAAAGGGGCCCTGTGGCCCTGTCAGGTGTAAAAATACAGGGGTGCTGTTGCCCTGTCCTGTATGCTGTAAAAATACAGGGGCGCTATGGCCCTGTCCTGTATGCTCTAAAAACACAGGGGTGCTGTAAAAATACAGGGGTGCTGTGGCCCTGTCCTGTATTCTGAAAAAATACAGAGGTGCTGTAAGAATACAAGGATGCTGTGGCCCTGTCCTGTATGCTGTAGAAATACAGAGGTGTTGTAAAAATACAGGTGTGCTATAAAAATAAAGGAACACTGTGGCCCTGTCCTGTATGCTGTAAGAATGCAGGGGTGCTGTGGCCCTGTCCTGTATGATGTAAAAATACAGGGGTGTTGTAAAAATACAGGGGTGCTATAAAAATAAAGAAACTGTGGCTTTGTCCTATTTGCTGTAAAAATACAGGGGTGCTGTGGCCCTGTCCTGTATGCTGTAAAAATAGAGTGTTGTTAAAATACAGATGTGCTGTAAAAATAAAGGAACACTGTGGCCCTGTCCTGTATGCTGTAAAAATACAGGGGTGCTGTGAAAATATAGGGGTGATATGGCCCTATCCTGTAGGCTGTAAAAATACAGGGTGCTGTAAAAATAAAGGAACGTTGTGGCCCTGACCTGCATGCTGTAAAAATACAGGGGTGCAGTGGCCCTGTCCTGTATGCTGTAAAAATACAGGGGTGCTGTGGTCTTGTCCTGTATGCTGTAAAAATACAGGTGTGTTGTAAAAATACATGGGTGCTGTAAAAATAAAGGAACACTGTGGCCCTGTCATGTATACTGTAAAAATACAGAGGTACTGTGGCCCTGTCCTGTATACTGCAAAAATACATGGGTGCTGTGGCCCTGTCCTGTATGCTGTAAAAATACAGGGGTGTTGTGGCCTATCCTGTATGCTGTAAAAATACAGGGGTGTTGTAAAAATACAGAGGTGCTGTAAAAATAAAAGAACACGGTGGCCCTGTCCTGTATGCTGTAAAAATACAGGGGTGCTGTGAAAATACAGGGGTGATATGGCCCTGTCTTGTATGCTGTAAAAATACATAGGTCCTGTAAAAATAAAGGAATGCTGTGGCCCTGTCCTGCATGCTGTAAAAATACAGGGGTGCTGTGGCCCTGTCCTGTATGCTGTAAAAATACAGGGGTGCTGTAAAAATACAAGGGTGCTGTAAAAATAAAGGAACACTGTGGCCCTGCCAGGTGCTGTACAAATAAAGGAGTACTGTGGCCCTGTCCTGTATGCTGTAAAAATACAGGGGTGCTGTAAATATAAATGGCATTGTTCTATTTGATGTAAAAATAAAGGGGCATTGTTCTGTGTGCTGTAATAATAAAGGGACGCTGTCCTGTGAAATAGAGAACACAAATTTGGAGGAAAAAATAGTGAAAAATCAGGAACCACTTCCAGTTCCTAGTGCTAGTGCTGAAGCTGCTGCTGCCACTAGTCATGACATTAGCAATGCAATTCCACCAACATCGTCTGCTAAGGCCGATGCCCAATGTCATAGAGGGCATGTAAAATTCAAGAAGCAAAAATTAATAACAAAAAAAAGAAAAGAAATTATCTGATGAGAAACGTAAAATTGCCAATATGCCATTCACGACACAAAGTGGCAAGGAAAGGCTGAGGCCTTGGCCTATGTTCATGACTGGTGGTTCAGCTTCTCATGAAGATGGAAGCCATCCTCCCTCTCGAAATTTTTTTTACAAATGAAGCTTGTTAAAGCACAGGAAAAAACAACTGTGCGTTTAGAGAGATCACAAATCCCCAAGGAGAGTCCTAGTGTGTCTACAGGTGTGATGTCTAGGCCTGACCTTCACAACACTGTATGGGAAGAGGAGGCTCCTACCACCATTTGCTCACCATCTGCAAGTGCTGGGAGGAGCACCGCCAGTCCAGTTGCTGATATTGAGATTGAGCAACTGCCAGAGAAAACTAGATTTTCCAAACACACCTATGTCTATATGTCTGCCATATAATACCAGGGGTGCCCTGTCTGAACCCGCTCATCTCTAGTAGATATATCTTCTAGCGTGCACCGTGCACCGAGCATTAAAGAGAGTTTCCTCTCAATTATTTTATGTTAGGGACTCAAATGAATGGCTCCAATTAGTCAACTTTAATTTTGATTTATTAATGTTCCACATTTTGGGATTATTTACAAGATGTGCATTTGTTGTATATGGTTCTTTTTCTTTATTTTGCAAATATTTTCTCCTTAATAATTGTACAATGTAAGGTCTGCGTAGGGTTATCGCAAGACCTTGCATTGTTAGGAGAGCAGAGTTTCAGTGATCTTGCATTGCATCAGCTTTCCATTGCACTCCAGCACTAGATGGGCTCCTGTGAGGCACAAACAGTTATTGAATAAGAGCCCAGTATGGAGTTTTATGGTGGCTTACAGCCAGGAAGCTGTCTGGCCTGCCAGGGTGAGGCATGCTGGTGGCACAGAGGTTAGCATTACTTCCTCCCACAGTCCTACTTGTAATATGAAATGAGTTTGGACTAGAGTGGTAAGCTCCACTAGGGCAGGAGCTCAATAACAAAATATTCACTGCACCGTCCTGCTTAGTACTGTACTGTACCCACCCGAACTCAACTTGCCCAATCTGGGGCTGCTGTAGGGGCTCATGAGGGGCTGCTAAAACATCTAAGGGGCTGCTTTATTTAAAAATAAAATATGAATAAAATAAACAAGACACACAGGTATGCTCACATGCGTATAACTGGGAGCTGTGAAAAATGAAAATAAGGCATCTGCCACAAAATATGTAAATAAAAATGCAACAAAAAATGGAAAAAAAGAAACCCATGAGTGTGAAGGGGAAAATATCCGATCTTGATCCTGTTACATACACCAGTTTATTTGCATCCCAGCATTAAATGCGAGATTATCTTAATCCCTGAAAATGAGGAAGGGTGTACAAATTTGCAGGCTTTGGCCCCTACTTTTTCAGTTTGTCCATTAATGTGGTAATTATATATTTGCTTGGTTAAAGTTCTTTCTCTTCCACACCAAGATAGGAGCAGGGCCATCTTAACAGTAGTGTAGGCCCCTGGGCACAGCAATGCACTGTGGCCCCTACCCATCCTGCAGCGGTAGGGGTTGAGGTGCTATCAGTGGCAGATTTGATGTCCCGCAGGTGGTAGGAGGTGTTCTATCTTATTACTCTTTAATGCACAGATGGTGGTAGAACACTAAACTGTAGAAGGCGGCATTGTGCTGCATGAAGGGTTCCTGGTACATGACTTCCAGGGTGGTAGGGGGTGTTTAAAACGCAGGAAAGGGTGGATAGTGGAGTGTGCTTAATATTCATCATTTTCTCATAGAAGGGCAGTTTGTGTGACTGCAGATATCTCAAGTTCCTGGAATTAGATTTCTTAGCTTTGAATAGGATAAAAAAACGTAGAGAGTTCCACCTTTCAGGAGGTAATGAGGACCTGGAGATCAGAGTTCAGGAGCCAGAGCAATCCACCAACAAAAATTTAAAACTGCATATTAGGTGTGTGTAGCTGGAGCAGGGACCAGCTGCTGGAAGGCTGATATCTCTGGTTATGAGCAAAATAGAGATAAGCTGACATTGTCCACTGAAAGGTGAGAGTCCCAGCCTTTGGAGTATATGCACAGAAAGACTCTATGTCAGACAGAACCTGAGATATCTGGCTGGGAAGAGCAATTAAAAGGTTTGGATGGAGACCACTGCTTTGACATTGGATATCTCCGGTTCCCCAAGGCCAATTCTCAAAAATCTGGTACCCCTGGAAAGAGGGGACCTTCATCTAAAAGCTTAGTGCCTTTATACTCCTGGAGCCCTTGGGAAAGTGCCCATTTAGCCCATATGAATATACAGCCATGGATAGAAGTGGAGGTGAAAGCCTGTCTGTTGTTTCTGATTGCGTGTGCCTTTCTATTTTTAATCACCTTCTTGACACTGTCCTCTTCCTCTTGCCTCTTCTCATAATGTGAAAAGTAATCAAATATGGAGGTGGTATGTTTGTAGCTAGCTATGATTCGGAGAACTTGGCAAGCTTTTTCCAGGGGGAGCACCTGTCGTTGATATGATGGGTTAATTAAACTGTGCATGTCCTGTTTTAACAACATATGGGTGGGTGGGAGGGTCCAAGGACAATTACATCTGTTTCCTTTGCATCGTGTGCTCTTTGGGTCTAGTTTTTAAATCTGCCTTCCTGTCTGCTACTGCAGTGCCACTCCTAGATGGGCCACGTGTTTGTGCCGCCCACTTGTGTCGCTTAGTTTAGTCATCCAGCTACCTAGGTGCAACCATTTGGCCTAAAAACAATATTGTGAGGTGTGAGGTGTCCAGAATAGACTGGAAATGAATGTTATTGAGGCTAATAATACTGTAGGAACAAAAAAAAACAAAAACAATTCTGTGATTTTAGCTGTTTTTTTTTAAAATTCAGATCCAAAACCAAAATCAAATACCGAAAAAATCAAAATCAAATACCAATTGGTTTTGGCAAAACCAATCCAGATCCAAAACACGAACGGAGTTCCAGATCCAAAACAAAAACAAAAAACTCTAAAAGTGTCTGCCGCACATTTCTATTTTTTAAATAAATTTTCTTTTTTCTCCTGGTAGGAAGTTTTGATAACAGCTTGCAGAACATCATTATAGCATTAATTGGAATTCACATGGTTTTTGTGAGTAGAGCGGAGATCATTTATCTGGGGAAATTGATGGACAGAGCAAAATAAGTTTTGGTCAAATTCTGAACCTCATAATGGTCAAGCAGGCCTAGATTTATACCAAATCACAGAGGTTTACAGAGAAAGATGGTTGTGTTCTCTGGGGAGGAGGTGTTGGACATAAAGCATTTTTTGTACAACTTAGACACACTGGTGTACTTAAGTTTACAAAGCTATGAATAAATGTGAATTCATTTTGCAGAGCACAATTATAAAAATTGGATAAATGCAGAGAACAGATTTTTAGAGGCATTTCTTGTGTGTGGAGTGACATGTTGCCATTTCCTATCTCAAAGCCTGCAGTCTTTTGGTCTCATTCTGTACTTTTTATTGGCCCATTCTTGTGCCTTCATGTTACACTTCAGGGAAGAAGTTCATTTCCAGATTGTGCAATGTAATATAAATCTTCCCATACATTAAATTGCCATACGTAATTAATGAGGTCCCACTGTCTACTAGGCATGTGTGCCGGCCCAAAACTCGGGTTTTGGGTTATTATTTTGGATCCCTATCTCCTTCAGGTTTTGGATCTGTAATTGTTTTGCCAAAAAATTGTTTTGCCAAAACCTCACTTGCAAGTTTTGGATATTTATTTGTTTTGGCTGCACAGTGTGTGCAGCCATTTTGTTTTGGCTGCACAGTGTGTGCAGCCATTTTGTGCCACATCATCATTAATATTGATAATAGAGAGCAGACTATAAATGGCTGCTCCCAGTGTGAAAGAGTGACAGCTATGCTAAAAAAAAATTTTGTACGTCTAATAGAAAGCTGGTGGCCTTTTTTGTTTTTGGAGGTGCTAATAGTACTCACTGTAAACAGTTTTTTATGCTCTGAGTGGTTGTTGGGGGTAATGGAACCAAGATTTGCTGATCTACATCAGAAAAAGCAGCCTGTGGTTCTTCAGCTGAACTATAACTCCCAAGATCCATGCTGTTTGCTGACTCTGCTGGAAATTGCTTGTCAAGAACGGGTAGAGTGCCTCAGGTTGCCTCAGTCAGCTTTAGACACAGTGTGTACCATGTTGTAAATATATGTTTTTGACCAATATACACAACTAATTTACAATATGTGTTAATTAATTAACTAGATCAGGGGCCTAATGGATGTAGAATATGTATGTAGTGGAAGGAAGGATTAATTAGTAAAATTATTTAATTTGTTTGATTTAAAAAATGTAAATTAATCATTGAGGCATTAGTGACGGTCTTTATTGCATAGACAACAATTTGTGTTGGTTATTGCACTAATCTGACTTTAATTAATCCAACTTTTACTCTTTCTTTGATTTTACATGCCCTGACTTAAGCCATTTATGCCTTTGGGCATCGGCCTTAGTAAATTATGTTGACGGACTTGTATCATCATGACTGTGGCAGCACCTGCATCTCCTCTCAATTGTTAATTCTCCATATCTATCAACGAACACGAACCAAGTGGGGTACAGCACACACCACAATTTGTACAAAAAAATGTCCCCCTACAGTGTCAAAATACGTTTATGAGTTAGAGATAATAATCTAACACTATGGTTTAATTTCAATAACAGTGTCACACAACACATGTATGAGTAGGAAATAAAATACATTACTGTGGTACCACCTTCACGCACAGCTTCACACAATATGTGTGTGTGTCAGAAATAGTAATCAAACCCTGTCAGAAATATATATTATAACACACTATAGTTTAGCTTTACCAACAGCATCACACAATACGTCTGTGAGTAGGAAATAATATACTGCGGTTTGACCGTCAGTGTCACAGTACTTATGAAACTAAACTAAAAAATGTATAGTACACTGGGGCGGATGTAGTTATGTGACTGGTGCTCGGTAAACCGCTGGTCACTATATTGACTCCGGGATCCCGGGCAATTTAGAGCCTTATTGTTTTTAGCACCCCTTTCATATACAGTAGACAGAGCACCCCTTTCATATACAGCAGGCAGAGCACCCAACATGGACTGATACAGCAGAAAACCCATTTCAGATACAGCAAACAGAGTGCTCCTTTTTCAAATACAGCAGACAGAGCACCTCTTTCAGAGACAGCAGACAGAGCACCCTACCTGGACTGATACACCAGAGCACCCCTTTCAGTTATATCAAACAGAGCACCCCTTTCTCAGATACAGCAGACAGAGCACACCTTACTACACAGTACTGAAGCTGACACATCAGTCCAGTACACTCTCTACAGCTGGAGTGAAGATGGCGCCAAAACCCACGAGAATCTAAAAGCAGGATGATGAAATTTTGCCTCATTTAGGGATCCCAGTAAGGCAGGAAGTCCTGAGCCGGACTCAGATCCGGACTCGGAATGCAATGTTCGGTTGGGTATGGTTCTCAGAGAACCGGACCCGCTCATCTCTACTGTCTACACACTCTCATAACTGATTTAAGCTGTACAGTAAATATTGATAATCTGAGTATTTTATTACACTAAATTAGAAGGTTTTTATTAAAAGGTGTTGTTCTAAAGTGGTAAAAGGTTAAACTTTGATTATGTTTTATATAATTTTTTTGGTATGAGAGTCCTGTCCATGACACTGTAAATTCAGTTTCTTGAGTAGCACATGTACGGAGATTTTTAGACATCTCCGCGGCATCTCCTAAGGCAGTAGAGTACTGTATGTGCGTACCTTGACGTACTGGGTGGAAGATCCCTGGAAAATCATGCAATTTTGAGAATGGCATACCCTAAAATAATTTTTTTGTAATTGCTTACAGTTCCATCCTACGTTCTTAACTGACACAATGGCCCTCATTCCGAGTTGATCGCTCGCTAGCTGCTTTTAGCAGCATTGCAAACGCTAGGCCGCCGCCCTCTGGGAGTGTATCTTAGTTTAGCAGAATAGCGAACGAAAGATTAGCAGAACTGCTACTAAATAATTCCCTGCAGTTTCTGAGTAGCTCCAGACCTACTCCTAGATTGTGATCACCTCAGTCCGTTTAGTTCCTGGTTTGACGTCACAAAGCCACTCCCCCGTTTCTCCAGCCACTCCTGCGTTTTCCCCTGGCACGCCTGCGTTTTTTAGCACACTCCTGGAAAATGCTCAGTTACCTCCCAGAAACGCCCCTTTCCTGTCAATCACTCACCGAACAGCAGTACGACTGAAAAGCGTTGCACACACATCAGCAAATCTACAAAGTTTTGTGTTAAATAACTTAGCGCATGCGCGCTGCGTACCATGCACATGCGCATTTTCCACCTAATCACTGCGTTGCTAAAAACGGCAATGAGCGAACAACTCGGAATGACCACCAACATATCTTAATGAGGCTGAATATCAGGAGTCAGTTGACAGTTACAGTAAATTGTAATGAGACTTAGAGGATGTTAGCAAAAATATCCAGTGACATCATAATAGTCTTTAAAAATCTTAATTGTATCCATTACACATTTTCTGTAAAAGAGTCAACATAATTTACCTTCACTGATTTTCACTGTTATGTCAACTGAATATTCTTATACCTAATTACTCCATTCTCTTTTTATGTTAATTTCTTTTACTCTTGTCTGTAGTCAAGTAAAATATATTAATTAAAAAACACATGCAAAAGGAAACAGATACAATTCTACTGTACACATTTTTTTTAGCATATGATAGTTATATTCTGGAATACATTTGAGAGAAAAGGGAACATTTGTTACCACTAATAATTAGCTTGTCATGATAACAAAGTTCTATTCTTAACATGCTAAAGGTGAAAATTGTAGAATCCTTTTTTAGCCACAATTCATTGCTGCAAGAATTAGAGAAAATTATATAGTTTTGGTTCCTGGTGTCATGTAATATTGATTTAAATGTGGCATTTTGATTTCTGTTCCCAGTTCATTGTTACATTTATAATCCTGTATTCTATGAGCCTGTATTCTATAATTCTGTATGGAAATGCATACTGAGAGGCATATTGGTGCTAAAATGCATACTACTAATAATAATCTTTATTTCTATAATTCAGTAACAATATACAATCAGGGAAGTTTTATACAGACATTGCTTGCTTAATTTAAGATATTTTCATTTTCTCTACCACATGAATACAAACAAATACCAAATATGGGAGAATATAAAAAATGTACACAGATTCTGTAGCATTGTGACTGATGTCAATTAAGGATGCAACTTCCTTTCTGGAATTTCTTGTCTCACATTGTATAGCGGATAGCTGAATTATAGTCCTTAGTGTGTAGCCATTTTTTACTGACCAGTAATAGGTATTTGATCCTTTTCAAATTATTCGTGGGTAGCATATAATTGTTTTTTTTATAGCTCTATGAATGAAAAAAGTCCTAGTGCTAGGGTCCTGTTTTCTTCCTTTTTTAGTGTGTTTCTCTCTCCCGGTCTAAGCTGTCCCAGAGTCTGGATTGCAATTGAGAAATCCTTCATATATATATATATATATATATATATATATATATATATATATATACACACACACACACACAAAAATTCACTACAGTGGTGTTTTAATTCATGGATTCATGGATTGTACAATTCATTTAAGCTTGCAGCCCAACATCAAGGGACCCCATTTCACTATAAGTCCTACTCTATCACCCAGATTTTTGAAAACCTGGCTACTGCTATCAAATCAGAGTCAAATTGAAAATATGCTCCAAGGTTTAAAGCCCACCTGCCAACCACTGTAACTTATGGCTTTTAAAGGCAAGACAGTCATCAACACAGCTTGCATGAAAAGTGAGTATATATATATATATATATATCTCTACCCAGCAGCCCTTGCACATACCAGAACGCTTGTATCCACCAAGTATCTGACTGGTCAGTACTTTATCACCATACTATTTATCACAATCCAAAACTTGATAAATCTGGGGCTTAATCTCTGATTTTTGTCGTTTATTTTTGTTCTTTGTTGCACACTGTCCCTACATCCAACACTCGTCACTCTGTCTTACAACCACACACCTGTTTATTGTTCTTTACTGTATTTTGAAAAAGGGGGATGTAGATGAATGCTGTATGTGGATGGCAGAAGTTGCATCACTGCCATCCCCTTGTTATACAAGAAGTGTTTTATTTACAAGTACTTTTGCCGCCATTGATCTGCATGACTTGCAATTAGTAAAGACCCACTTCTGCAGTTCTCCAGAGTCTTGTGGTGATTTGAACACAGACTAGTTTACTGTTACAAAACTTTATGGCCCCATAGAAGGACAGCAGGAGGCATAACAATGTCATGTTCTAATAAGTTGTTGAACCCGTGAACAGTAGAAAAGTCATATCTATTCCAGCATAACATTTTATCTACTTTGTCTCTTTGAATTGGGGACAAGCCAGGCCCCCTGGGTACAACAGCTACTCCAATCCAGGTCCATCTATCATGTTTACTTGGTTTTACTCTTGCCAGGGCATAAGGCAAATAACATGATACATGAAGGAAATGGAGCTGGAATCAGTAGCACAAGAGATGGAACTGAGTTTTTGTCAGTTGTGCAGCAGTTTTATATTAGTTTCATATAATTAAAATATCAGTACATTCTTCATGCATAAAAATCTAATCACAAGTTTATGCTTTCAAATTGCTAAAACAAGACTTTGTTATATGTACAAGATATCAACTTGAGCTTTAATGGGTGAATACAACACAAACTAAAAATGTGCTCAATTTAAGAATTTTTTGGTATGTTTTAACATTAGAGTAAAGGAAATATACTGTATGGTATTGCTTCTAGCAACTTTGAATATGTTTTTACAAATGTCTTTCAGGTCAGTATAGTTAAACAACATAAATAAATGCTGTATTACTGTACACTTGCTGCTCATGTTGCAAAAACCTCATATATGCCTATATTCTCTATAAACTATGTGCAAAAACACGCAAGTGATAAAGACTTACGTTAACCAAGAGCATATAGGGAGTTATTCAGAAATGGCGCAGATTATGCTATCACAGCAAAATCTGCAACCATACTACTCACATGCTGCCCAGCACAGGACAAGGCTGCCCAACATGTCTGGTGCCACCCACGATGTGATCACAGGCTGCCCAACATGTCTGGTGCCACCCACGATGTGATCACAATTCAATTGCAATTGCATTGAATATAGGTCAACCCCTGCCTACACAGCATGGCTGCGTAGGCAGGGGCACCGCCGCCATGTTTCATATCGCAGAAAACACTGTGACATCAACATACAGCCCTGAAAACAGCCTTAACATGTTTGTTTTTACTGCCCCCCCCCCCCCCCCCCCCTTTAATGCTGCATCGCCTCCCCCGGACTCCCATTGCTTGTCAATCACTATTGCATACTTATCGCAATTGCATACTTCTGGGATGCGATCGCATGTGCACTACAGCCGCTGCATGTGCCCAGACTTTTTGGAATGCGTTGGATGCGTCCATCTCTGAATAACCCTCTTAGTGCCGATGCAGAGCCGTACATTGGCCCTCATTCCGAGTCGTTCGCTCGGTATTTTTCATCGCATCGCAATGAAAATCCGCTTAGTACGCATGCGCAATATTCGCACTGCGACTGCGCCAAGTAATTTAACAATGAAGATAGTATTTTTACTCACGGCTTTTTCATCGCTCCGGCGATCGTAATGTGATTGACAGGAAATGGGTGTTACTGGGCGGAAACACGGCGTTTTATGGGCGTGTGGTTGAAAACGCTACCGTTTCCGGAAAAAACGCAGGAGTGGCTGGAGAAACGGGGGAGTGTCTGGGCGAACGCTGGGTGTGTTTGTGACGTCAAACCAGGAACGACAAGCACTGAACTGATCGCACAGGCAGAGTAAGGTTGAAGTTACTCAGAAACTGCTCAGTAGTTTGTAATCGCAATATTGCGATTACATCGGTCGCAATTTTAAGAAGCTAAGATACACTCCCAGTAGGCGTAGGCTTAGCGTGTGTAACTCTGCTAAATTCGCCTTGCGACCGATCAACTCGGAATGAGGGCCATTGGCTGAAATATAATATTTTTTTACATTATGCTAGTTTTCTGTGTTTCTTTGCATAACGTATGGAAACCTACAGTACAGTAACTGTATACAGTGACAAAATGTGTTTAAACAGTGAAAATACAGTAGTGCTAATTATTACTATGTGTTTGGAGTATACATGACCCATTTCTGTGGCTTTATGTTAATTTAAAACATATTTTTCTTTTTTTCTTTTTTTCTGTAGCAGATAATATACTGAGATTGGCCACAGCATTTAATGAATGTTAGCCTAATTTAATTTAAATTTACAAATAAGAATTATAGAGCAGACGAAAACTTTGATGAAGGCAATAAATATATTAGATGGAAGATGCAGCAGACATAGCAATAATGTGTTCATTTGCTTGTCGCTCTGGGGAATTCTAATAAGAAGCAGATGGCTTATTCTTTCAAGCATTTCCAAGTGTCAAATTCTTGGGCATCATACGTAGCCCACAAAACCGCAATGTCAGCACATGACAATGGAAAAATAAATGACCATTATGCTCCATAATGTAGATAGATTCATTTCTCTTTTTGTTTTGCATGTACAGTATATAATGCAATAGTTACATATAAATATTGGTGAGTTGTTTCATGTCTCAGGACACTCAGTTTAAGCTTTTAAAGCTTCCAGATGTTTGCTACCATCAGATGATTTAATTATTGGTTGTTTAATTAAATTATTGGTTATTACAGTATACAGTATGTCCACCTGTAGCTTTTAGTAAATATATTACATTGCAGTTTCATGTGTTTTCCATCAATGTATCAAGACCATAACAGAAGACTATGTAATGTTGCTGCTTTCAGACATGACTTAAGCTGGGTACATAGTGAGCGATACGGTGATCATTCAATTGAATAGCCAATATATTGCGAACCCGTTGGCGGGTGTGTACCCCAAAATGTCTGGAAAGACGTCATTTACAGACATATCACATTGGCCCTGCAGTACAGCCGATGGCTGATATAACTACAGATATATCAGCGCATCTGTCTGTGTATACACTTACTGCAGGGATCGCCGGTGACTGACATCTCAACTAGGTGGACACATTTAAATGCACATCCAGTCAGACTTCCGGTTCCGGCATGGAGGAGTGAGCAGCTTCTCCTGCTAGTTCTGCTTTTCACTCCAGCTCCCGCCGCTTCTAAGCTGCCTGCCGCATGCCCCCACCACTCCTGTTCTCTGCGTAAAATGGAGGAAGGGATGGAGAAGTTCTTGGCCACATCCCCCGCTGTGAGAACTCCCTCTCTGGTGCAAACACCATGCCAGGAGAAGCGCCAGGGTGAACACAATATGGCGCCAGGCACGGATAACGCTCCAGGGATGCCTGTATCCAAGAAAGCCATTTTGGATCTCCCTCCTGATTCAGCAGCAGTGCATTACCACAAAGGTAACTTTTCAGCTAACCAAACCACCATGACTCCTTTATTGCAAAAGGCAGTCTCTGATATAACTTCCCAACTGCAGCACCTCACTAGCCGGGTAACAGAAACAGAGAGATACTGTATGTGAGTGATGCCATGGATAATATTATTATGCTACATAAATCTGTCCATGCATTGGAAATTGACAATAAACGTCTATCAGAAAAGCTGGACAATATCGAAAAAAGAACCAGGTGAAATAATTTAAGAATTACAGAGTTCCCTGAGTCACTAAAAGGTGCTTCACTGGATCACTTTGTGCGCACCACACTTCCTAAACTGCTCCATATTCATGCTGAATGCACAGATCTTATCATTGAGAGGCTTAGGCTTGGTGAGATTACCAGACAGTCCCCACAACAGCTGAGAGTGGTTATCTTTAAGACTTTAAACTATTTACACAAGCAAGTAATGTGGTAAGCATATCATAAATTCAACCCCATCATGTGGGAGGGCCACTCACTACGTGTTTTTCAAGATTATTCTGTGGCGCTTTCTAAATTGCGGAGGTCCTTTTTGCCAGTCTGTTCTATCTTGGTTAAAGCAAACCGTAAATTTTTCATGATGTTTCCAGCACAACTAAGAATATTTACCGGTTCTGGCTTTTCTGATATTACCACGGCTGCTGACGCAGAGGCATTTCTGAAAGAAGAAGGAGCAGCAGCAGCAGCAGCAGCAGCGGAGGAGCGTGAATTTTACATAGCTGATGCACAAGTTGAATGAAATATACCCTTGCTTCATAATATGATACTTCATTCTCTTAATTATGACCTTTTGTTATACTACAGAAGCCTGGTCTTTTACTAAAGGCTGCAGGATACACTGATAGTTCTATTTGGTTGTTTACTACTGTGTACCTTTGCTATGCTGCATATATTGCGGTGGTAGCTTTGATTATTCTATATGTTAATTATATGCTGGTAATGAGAGGATGGAGCTAGGCTGTCCTTGTTTCTCTAGTCCTTTATTATCATATTTTGTCCTTTGCCTGTGACCCTGGTGGCACCGCACGTCCCTGGTGCAGACAATAGGTTTTTGCTGGAAGTTCTACCTAAAACAGTTGCAAAACTGCTCACAATTCTTTACTTTGCAATATGTTTGTTCTTGTTTACGTGGTTTATTTCCCTCTTGTCCCCCCCCCCCCCCCTTGCCCCCCTCCTACTCCACGATTTAGAGATCCTCTTTATGTTTTATTTTAGTTCTTTATGAATGTCTCTTAAAATAGGTTCACTCAGTATACGAGGTATCCATACACCTGCTAAGCATAGGAGATTACTGTCATATCAAAATATCAATTGATGTAATTTGCTTACAAGAAACTCATATACTGGCTCTAGAGGTTAAAAAAACTGCAAATGCTAAATTGGGTATTACTAGGCTCTGCTTCATTCAATATTAAATCATGTGGAGTAGCAATATTAGCAAAAAAGTCACTAAATGTCAGGGACGTGCAGTCAGGGGAGGCAGTGCCTCCCCTGTCATTTATGATTAAAATAATACAAAGAAGATACTTATGACACATATTCTGTGTCATAAGTATCTGCTTTAGCCTTCATATTATTTAAATCGTTTTTATCATGTAAAAAAAAAAAAGTTTTAAATGTGTTCAGAGTAGTGATGAGCGGGTTCGGTTCCTCGGAAACCTAACCCCCCCGAACTTCACCCATTTTACACGGGTCCGAGGCATACTCGGATTCTCCCGTATGGCTCGGTTAACCCGAGCGCGCCCGAACGTCATCATCCCGCTGTCGGATTCTCGCGAGATTCGGATTCTATATAAGCAGCCGCGAGTCGCCGCCATTTTCACTCGTGCATTGGAAATGTTAGGGAGAGGACGTGGCTGGCGTCCTCTCCGTGTATTGTTGATGCAAATATTTGTGCTTGCTTATTGCTTAATTGTGGGGACTGGGGAGCAGCTGTATATTAATAATATAGGAGGAGTACAGTGCAGAGTTTTGCTGATCAGTGACCACCAGTTTTATCCGTTCTCTGCCTGAAAAAAAACGCTCCTTATCTGTGCTCAGTGTGCTGCATATATCTGTGCTCACATGGGGACTGGGGAGCAGCTGTATTATATAGGAGGAGTACAGTGCAGAGTTTTGCTGACAGTGACCACCAGTATACGTTGTCTGCCTGAAAAACACTCCATATCTGTGCTCAGTGTGCTGCATATATCTGTGCTCACACTGCTTGATTGTGGGGACTGGGGAGCAGCTGTATTATATAGGAGGAGTACAGTGCAGAGTTTTGCTGATAGTGACCACCAGTATACAATGTCTGCCTGAAAAACACTCCATATCTGTGCTCAGTGTGCTGCATATATCTGTGCTCACACTGCTTAATTGTGGGGACTAGGGAGCAGCTGTATTATATAGGAGGAGTACAGTGCAGAGTTTTGCTGACCAGTGACCACCAGTATACGTTGTCTGCCTGAAAAACACTCCATATCTGTGCTGCATTGTAGTATATAGTAGGAGTACAGTGCATAATTTTGCTGACCACCAGTATATAATATATAGGAGTACGGTACAGAAGGCCACTGCTGTACCTACCTCTGTGTCGTCAAGTATACTATCCATCCATACCTGTGGTGCATTTAAGTTTTGCACAGTTTGCTGACCACCAGTATATAATATATAGCATTACGGTACAGCAGGCCACTGCTGTACCTACCTCTGTGTCGTCGAGTATATTATCCATCCATACCTGTGGTGCATTTAAGTTTTGCACAGTTTGCGGACCACCAGTTTATAATATATAGCATTACGGTACAGTAGGCCACTGCTGTACCTACCTCTGTGTCGTCAAGTATACTATCCATCCATACCTGTGGTGCATTTAAGTTTTGCACAGTTTGCTGACCACCAGTATATAATATATAGCATTACGGTACAGTAGGCCACTGCTGTACCTACCTCTGTGTCGTCAAGTTTACTATCCATCCATACCTGTGGTGCATTTAAGTTTTGCACAGTTTGCGGACCACCAGTATATAATATATAGCATTACGTACAGTAGGCCACTGCTGTACCTACCTCTGTGTCGTCAAGTATACTATCCATCCATACCTGTGGTGCATTTAAGTTTTGCACAGTTTGCTGACCACCAGTATATAATATATAGCATTACGGTACAGCAGGCCACTGCTGTACCTACCTCTGTGTCGTCGAGTATATTATCCATCCATACCTGTGGTGCATTTAAGTTTTGCACAGTTTGCGGACCACCAGTTTATAATATATAGCATTACGGTACAGTAGGCCACTGCTGTACCTACCTCTGTGTCGTCAAGTATACTATCCATCCATACCTGTGGTGCATTTAAGTTTTGCACAGTTTGCTGACCACCAGTATATAATATATAGCATTACGGTACAGTAGGCCACTGCTGTACCTACCTCTGTGTCGTCAAGTTTACTATCCATCCATACCTGTGGTGCATTTAAGTTTTGCACAGTTTGCGGACCACCAGTATATAATATATAGCATTACGTACAGTAGGCCACTGCTGTACCTACCTCTGTGTCGTCAAGTATACTATCCATCCATACCTGTGGTGCATTTAAGTTTTGCACAGTTTGCTGACCACCAGTATATAATATATAGCATTACGTACAGTAGGCCACTGCTGTACCTACCTCTGTGTCGTCAAGTATACTATCCGTCCATACCTGTGGTGCATTTAAGTTTTGCACAGTTTGCTGACCACCAGTATATAATATATAGCATTACGGTACAGTAGGCCACTGCTGTACCTACCTCTGTGTCGTCAAGTATACTATCCATCCATACCTGTGGTGCATTTAAGTTTTGCACAGTTTGCGGACCACCAGTATATAATATATAGCATTACGTACAGTAGGCCACTGCTGTACCTACCTCTGTGTCGTCAAGTATACTATCCATCCATACCTGTGGTGCATTTAAGTTTTGCACAGTTTGCTGACCACCAGTATATAATATATAGCATTACGGTACAGTAGGCCACTGCTCTACCTACCTCTGTGTCGTCATTCGTCAAGTATACTATCCATCCATACCTGTGGTGCATTTCAGTTGTGCGCAGTATATATAGTAGTAGGCCATTGCTATTGATACTGGCATATAATTCCACAGATTAAAAAATGGAGAACAAAAATGTGGAGGGTAAAATAGGGAAAGATCAAGATCCACTTCCACCTCGTGCTGAAGCTGCTGCCACTAGTCATGGCCGAGACGATGAAATGCCATCAACGTCGTCTGCCAAGGCCGATGCCCAATGTCATATGTCAAAGTCAGAAAAATATCATGATGCACACTGCCATATTTGCACCTCATATGTGTCCTCGCTGCGCATGCGTGCGCTCTCCCGTGCGTGCGCATACCCGCTGTTGTGTGCACCCGCAGGCGCACGGTGTGCGCATTTACGGTAAAGTTTATGTGCGTCTAGCGGGCGACTCGTTCGTAACATATTTTCACCATATAATGTATTTTGTAGATTATGGTCCCTTTGATAGAATCTGAAAGTTTAGTTAATGTAGCATGTTCATGGACAAAGAGATCCCTCTTTGTTTGATACGAAGGGTCAGACAAGGGTTATACAGTGGTGTTTAGTATCCATCGGAAGAGTATTTAATTAGCAATATTCCGGTGTTGGTTTGAAGCAGATTAATCGCTCGTGCGAATAGTTATGGACATAAGAAGTTTATGGACTTTTACTATTATTTGCACTTTATTATCCATGCGGCGGGAAACCTAGTTTCCCACCCACCTGAGCAGTTGGAAATAGTCACAGCCCACCTGTATGAATCAACCTATGACCTTTTGTTATAATACAGAGACGAATTCCTGTGTCCAATGAACAATAAGAATATAGGACCATTGTACTGTATTATGTGTAGGGTATAAAAGGACAAGCCGATCTGGGCCAGCTCTCTATTCTCTTCAACGGTTCTCATTGCTGATAATCGGGAGCTGGATATCCAGAGGCGCATGCGATTGTTTCCCTTGAGCGTAAGTTTTCTCCGCAATCATATTGTCTTTCTTGTTATTGTGAGCCATATATCTCTCTCTCTCTCTCTCTCTCTCCTCTTTCTCTCTCGTTTCTCTTATATAGTTATCGAACTGCTATTGTATTTCATGTGTAGTTATCTGGTTAGGTAGTCTATGTTATATTGGTAGTGTATGACTTGTATTGTATTATTCTTTTTGAACGTTCATTCATTTCCTTAAAAGGCGTTAGACCCTTAGACCGGTATTGTGTGTTCATTATATTGCAGTGGGTAATAGGAGCGTCTCTATCGCTCAAACAGCTTTAGTGTAAGCCATCTTACACTGTTTCATTTTCACCTTATCACTGCACAAGGGTTTACTGCATAAATACATTGTTTATGGTATAGTTATAAAGGTTTAACATTGTGAGCGTCAGCGCCGCTGGTGATCTCCTCGTGGTCCCGAGCGTCCGCTACGCTAATAGCATATCATTACGTTAGTCGGCAGCCAATAGCGTGCCTGCCTGTGATCTCTTGGCCGTAAGCGAACGTGACGCTCGAGCGTCTCGACTACGGCTAAGCGATTGTTACGCAACGTGCGTACCCTTACGGTATACCATACGCCAATAGCGTACTTTGTTCATTGACCTCTTAAAGGGTTTTAAGTAAGATAAATAGTCAGCTTTATCAATTGGCGGCTCGTCCGTCCTTCACATATCTGCACTAGGTAATTTCAGCAGACATTATCCATCAGCAAAGGGCGGGAGGTCATATTCCTCGTAGTGCTGTCTGGATAAGCGTCTGCTTCGCTTAGTAAAGGGTGCTGAAGGAATCCGGAACCGGAGGTAAGAACAACACGCTAGTGTCTTTTAAAACTGTTTATTTCTGTCTTGCGTACGCACGCACGCATATATCTGCATCTCTTTTCATTCGTGTATTTTCATATCACTCTCCTGTTTGCCATTTCACAATTGTTAACGGGCTAAGAAAGATTTGTTGCTATCAGTAGTTAAAGAGTAAAGGTAATACATTTAAGGGGTAAGTTGTAAAGCACGCACACAGCTTTGCCTCAGATACAAGGAGAGACTTATGTGGTGCTCGGTAGATGATCGAGGATCACCTACATTGATAAACGTGTTAATTGTGTTGCGGTGGATACCGGCCTTGCGTACACGTGTCTCTAACAAAAGACAGAGACTCGCGTACGCAACCCAAAGGCCGACACATGCAGCGTATATTACGCAACGGAGCGTCTGGGTACGCCCACGTAACAAATCACACGATAGTGTTATTTTTAACAGGCGAAAAGGTGGCAACGCGATAAATAGAGCAAGTCAATTTTAGTGTCTGAAATTTAAATTAATAGATCCTTCTCTAAATTTACGACTCATCTGGTCTAAAGGAAAGAAATTTCTGCGCAGAAATAGAAACAGAAATAGAAATAGAAATAGAAACAAAAGTAAAGTGTACATGTGGTGAGTGAGTGTTTGCATATATAAGTTTCTACAATTTTTTTTGAGGTTGAACCACAAGAAGTCGAGTTCTCGTGAGGTACATACATGTAAGTGACGTGCATGGTGGCTAGGGAGGCATCCCTTGTTAAACATAAAAATCTGAGCATTAGAGTATAGCAGACCAGGAGGTCTACTGTAGCACAGACCAGGAGGTCCAGAATTGACCAGGAGGTCCAGAATTGACCAGGAGGTCCAGGTACAGCAGACAAGGAAGTCCGCTATAAATTAAAGAGCACAACCCAGGGGGTTGGTGCAGAACCCATATAGGCCATTAAAGCTCATGCTGAAGGAATTCGCAGCCGCAATTTTCGATTCCACTGGTCGCTCCGCACATAAGATTAGTTGCTTATGTGCAGACTGATTGTACCGCACGTAATTGTGTGCATTAGTTAGTAATTTGACCCAGTACCATTTGCGTACGAAAAGGATCATAAACGCTATTTGTACATTCTAACGTGATTTGTGTAATTTTTTTATTTTAAGGGAGGTTCGCTGGTCACTCAGGAACTATCCAACAACCAATAGTTACTGGAAAGAGTAAGTGCTCTGCGGATCACCCTCACATGTTCCAGTAAATAGCGGTTCAGGTCGCAGGGGCCCTGGGTCGAGTACGCCAGCGCTAAGGCAGTGTGTGGGCGTATTGGTCGGCGTGGGCGAGTGAGTGGGGTACTCGGTAAACCGCCACCGTCGGCCTATCTTGAACATCTTGGTTTTTGCAAGGGTTCGCTGAAGGCCCTGATTGAAGGTCAGAGGTAGCGAAAGCAACACCTGCAAGTTATGGGGGCCAGTTGTTCAGGTAGGGGGCGATCAACCTCGGTTCGGGTTGATTTAGTAAACCGACCAATCGGGTCGGCAAGGTACGTAATGTGTGAAAAATACGGTTCACACACAGAAGTTTTATGTGATGAATGGGAAAGAATGACTGTACATGACGGGGAGAAGTTCCCAAGAGTAGGCAGCTTTAGCCCAGATGTGTTACTAAATCTAAGGAGAAGGATATGTCTCATTAAATCAACAAAGAGGCGGATCAAACATTATGATTATTTACAGTTATGGCAACAGGAGGGTGAAATACAGAGAGGATTGGCTCAGGCGGCGGGATCTAACCCTATCAAGAAACTGATAGCCACGGCACCGCCGCCACCATATATATCAGGAGAAAAATTGGTTGCGGAGAATGACGCACTAGGGTGCAATAAACAGGCACTTAGCAACTGTATAAATGTTAAGGATAATGTTAATAAGTTAACTAATGCAAATATTAACCCGTGCAAGTTGTACCCTGTTTTAAACTTTCCCCAGGAGTGTGATCAAGAGGACGAATCGGCAACAATATCGGCGCTCTCTCTAGCAGCCACCATATTAGAAACAGCAGTGGGCACGGCCCAACCCGTAAGATTAGTATCAAAGGCCCCTAGCGGAGGGACAGGTGAGGTCGTATCAACGGGTAAGTACGGCACCATACACTATGCTGAAACCATTTCACCACAAGCTGTAGAATCTATTCAGAAGGATGTTAGTAGACTTAATCCCGTTAGGGTAATAGCAGTACCAAATGGGAAAACTGACACTACAGGAATCACTCCTGTCAGGAACATTGCCATGCACTGCCCGTTTTCCCGAATGGAATTAGGAACCATAGTGTCTGAATTCCCTGATCCTAGAAAAGATCTAGTTGCTAGTCAGAAATACATCAGAGACCTAGGGAACACTGTAGAGCCCAATAACAAAGACTGGCAGATATTGCTGAGGGCATGTTTACCCTCCAATGTCGACTCAGCTCAATTTTTAGCTGACTGTGGATTGGACCAGGATGTACCCCTTACGGATGTGTACAACCAAGACAATGTAAAAAGAATAAATTTACAATTAAAAGAGTATTTTCCAGCTGTAGTCAAATGGAACAAGATTTTCTCCATTAAACAAAAGGAGTCAGAAACAGCTGCTGAATATTTTTACAGGGCATTACTAGAAATGGCTAAATACACAGGCATAGAAGACATTAAAACAAACATAAATCATAGAGAAGTAGCAGTATCTGTGCTAATGGATGGTTTAAAAGAAGCATTAAAGACAAGGGTACAGACCACGCAACCATGTTGGCGAGGTCTGTCGGTGGCTACTTTGAGAGAGGCAGCTGTTGATCACGATCAGAATATCACCAGACACAGGGAATTACAAGGTGATAAGTTAATGGCCGTAAGTATACAGGCCCTGACCACAAGGCAGCCTTTGTATAGATCACCAAACCCTGTGGGTAAGTCAAATGTGGTAACCTGTTATTCCTGTCACAGAGAGGGACACTTTGCACGAGACTGTAAATCGAGAAACACACAAAAGTCTTATCAACCCCCTAGACAACGACACGACACACGACATTGGGAGCAGGGTCCGCAGAAACGGAGTTATGAGCCACATGCAGGGGAAACAAAAAGATACCCCCCGAACAGAGACTGGCAAGCCTCTGGTAGTTCCCATTTAACTCCCTCTCAAGTAGTCGCTGCCAGCGGGATTCAGGGAGGTCACCTCACCCAATAGGGGTGTGGCCACACCTGTAATCTGCAGCCAGTAAAATTGATTGCAAGTCTTGGAAGTGAACCCGAAATTGCAATTAATGTAGCTGGTAAATCATTAAACTTTCTTGTAGATACGGGGGCGGCCAAATCAGTGATAAATTCGACAGTGGGCATGAGAACCACTGGTAAGACAATTCCAGCCATGGGAGTAACGGGAGTAGTCCAGCACTACCCTGTTAGCAAACCAGCCGAGGTTACAGTAGGGCCTTTGCACACCAAGCATTCCTTTTTGCTGGCGGCATCGGCACCGACTAATCTCCTGGGAAGAGATTTATTGTGTAAAATGGGGTGCGTCATTTATTGTACTCCTGAAGGTGTATTCTTAGACATACCTGAGAACCACGCTCAGGAAGTGCGAGACATGTTAGACTCCCCATCAAAATTAATGTCCCACACTGTTATGTTAAATAGGAATCCATCCCAGATAGAAGAAATGACATCCCAAATACCAGAGTCACTGTGGACTAAAGATGGACAAGACACTGGATTAATGGCAAACGTAGCTCCGGTAGTTGTGCAAGTAAAAGATGGTAGGATAGCTCCAAAAATCCCACAATACCCTCGGAAGCCAGAGGTGGAGTTAGGAGTTTATCCCGTAATAGAGCGCTTGCTACAACAGGGCATTTTGGTAAGAACATCCAGCACTGCCAATAGTCCCATCTTCCCTGTGAAAAAGAGTGGGGGAGGGGTTACAGGCTAGTGCAGGATCTAAGGGGGATTAACAAAATAGTTGAGAGCCAATTCCCCGTAGTGCCAAATCCAGCTGTCATCCTCATGCAGATCCCTCCCACTGCGAAATTTTTCACTGTTATTGACCTCTGCTCCGCTTTCTTTTCGGTACCCCTGCATCCTGACAGCCAATATTTGTTTGCATTTACATACAGAGGAGTCCAATACACATGGACTCGATTACCGCAAGGTTTCATAGACAGTCCAAGCATATTTTCCCAGGCTTTGCATGATTGTTTACAGTCTTTCCAACCAGAGAGTGGATCAATATTGATACAGTACGTGGATGATTTACTACTGTGTTCAGATTCATTGGAAGCGTCCCTGAAGGATACGAAACAGCTCCTGTTTCATCTTTCAGACACAGGACACAAGGTTTCCAAAGACAAGTTGCAATTATGCCAGACTAAAGTAAAATATTTAGGACACTGTCTAACACAAGGACTGAGACACCTGACCGCTGATAGAATTCAAGCAATTAGAGACATGACTCTGCCACAAACCCAGCAACAGATCAGAACGTTTTTAGGAATGTGTGGGTATTGCCGTAACTGGATCCCAGGGTTTTCCATTCTAGCATTACCTTTGCAGGAGATGGTCTCGTCAAACAAACCTGATCGAATTTCGCATACAGACAAATCCGAGATGGCATTTGAGAGACTTAAACAGTGCCTAACGCAGGCGCCAGCATTAGGTATGCCAGACTATGGGAAACCCTTTGAGCTGTACGGAACAGAAAGTGCTGGTTGCGCGGCAGGCGTCCTAACCCAAAAGCACGGTGATGCCAGCAGGCCGGTAGCATACTACAGCGCTCAGCTAGATACGGTAGCGCGATTCCTCCCCACATGCTTGCGAAGCGTTGCTGCGATAGCATTGCTAGTAACGAAAAGCGAAGATGTAGTGCTAGGTCACAACCTCACAATTCATACACCACATGCAGTGTCAGCCTTGCTAAATTCTGCCCAAACCAGGCACGTCTCATCAGCGCGGTTTACAAGATGGGAATTGGCACTAATGGCCCCCGTAAACATCACCATAAGGAGATGCAGTGCATTAAATCCTGCAACATATCTCCCAGGTGTGCCTGGACAGGCACAAAGGGTGGAGGATGAGAGTGGTGGGGAAGGAGGATTTAATACAAAGGATGACACACATGATTGTATGGAATATTTGACCCAAAATTTCACGGCAAGGCCTGACATCAGTGACAACCCACTAGAAGATGTAGATTTTACTTTCTACACTGACGTAGTTGTCACAGACAGTCAGACTCGGGAGACTTGTGCACTGGATACGCAGTCGTAGATGACCAAGGCACCATAGAAGCAGAACCGCTAGGCCCACCTCACTCAGCCCAGGTTGCTGAACTGGTCGCCCTAACCAGAGCATGTGAACTGGCTAAGGGCAAGTCAGCCAATATCTACACCGATTCTAGATACGCCTTCGGGGTAGTCCATGATTTCGGAGCCCTATGGCGCCTCAGAAATTTCATGACGGCCGCTGGTACACCGATAGCGCATGCAGCTCACATCAAAAGGCTTCTAACAGCGATACAGGAACCCGACAGAGTGGCTGTTATCAAGTGTAAAGCACACACATATAGCCAGGACGCAGTATCACTTGGTAACAGCCGAGCAGACGAAGCTGCTAAGTTAGCAGCTGGTACCCCCAGACAGACAGACACCACACCACACAATTGATGGTATTCAATACCATCAACACACAGAAGTTGTGTGAGATGCAAAATTTGTGTTCCACACAGGAAAAGGCAGTCTGGAAGGCAAAAGGATATGGCCAGGAGTCCTCAGGACTCTGGACGGATGGACAAGGTAAACCAGTGGCCCCCAGAGCATATCTTCCATGTTTAGCTGATGCAGCACACGGGCTGACTCATCTGGGCAAGGAGGGAATGTGTAAGTTGGTAAGAGCATATTGGTGCGCCCCAGGATTTTCATCTCATGCAGGTAAGAGAGCAATGTCATGCCTTACCTGTTTGAGGAAGAATATCGGAAAGGCAATACCAACAGAACCATCTCATATCCCACCTACAGGCGGCCCTTTTCAGGTAATACAGATTGACTTTATTCAATTACCCCCTTGTCGAAATTTGAAATATGTACTTGTTTGTATAGATGTGTTCTCAAATTGGGTCGAAGCATTTCCGGCGGCCACAAATACCGCTATGTTTACTGCTAAGAAAATTGTGCAGGAATTTGTGTGTAGATATGGTATCCCTAGAATAATTGAAAGTGATAGGGGTACCCATTTTACAGGTGATGTCTTTCAAGGAATGTGTAAGTTGATGGGAATTGATAGTAAGCTGCACACTCCATATCGCCCCCAGGCGAGTGCGAAGGTGGAAAGAGTGAATAGCACTATTAAAAATAAATTAAGCAAAGTTATGGCAGAAACAGGATTGACATGGCCAGAAGCTTTACCCATTGTACTATACAGCATCAGAACCACTCCCAGGTCCCCTCTTAATCTGTCCCCCTTCGAAATCCTGTTTGGTCGACAACCACATGTTATGATTAACCCTCAGGATGATTTGAAGTGTAACAATGAAGTGACTGTAAAATACCTGGTTAACATGAGTAAACAGCTAAGGAATCAAAATGACAATCTGAAGTTAGTGATTCCTGATTTGCCAGATAGTAATTGTCATGACATTGAACCTGGGGATTATGTAATGATACGGAATTTTCTACGCTCAGGTTGCCTTATTGACAGATGGGAAGGACCATACCAAGTCTTATTGATTAGCACGACAGCATTGAAGGTTGCCGAGAGAGAGACTTGGGTTCATTCGTCCCACTGTAAGAAGGTTGCTGATCCAGAGAGGTCCCGTGATAAAGAACAGACGGTAGAGGAAGTGGTATCACTGGAGTGTCTGTTTCAGGAGGACTGAGGCGGCACCTGAGCTTTGAAAAAAAAATCATAAGATCGGAAGCAGTTGTCGATCCCCTGTTCCCTTTTATTGTTTTTCTCCACTTCCCATCCCACCTCCTTCAAGTATTTCTTTCCCCCTTCTCATTTTTCTCCATTTCCTCCTCTAAGATGGACTTGCCCCAAGAGACTGTGATCCGGATTTTCCTGTTGACCATGATGTTGACCAGAGCAGTCTGTTCCGGCGAGAGTACCATGGAGGTCGAGAGAGGTTCTGGAATGGGTTCTGATGACAAAGATGGAGGCGTAGTTTTCAAAGAACAACATAATCAACAAGCAAAGGCGAGTATCAGAAAACGATCCGATAACATTGACCACAGAAGGAATTGTGAAGGATTGTTAGCTGAAGAAAACTGTATCTGTAGGCATTGTGACAATATAATTGAGGATGGATGCATCAAGAGATGCCAATCCAGTTTTAATATCCATATGGACAGGCATCCATTGAGTGACTATCACTCCTTAGTGGGTAAAGTACTAAATCAGACAGACTGTTGGGTATGCTCTCAAGTACCTCAGGGCCATAGCAAATCAGGGCTAGTACCACTTCCTTTAACGATAGGGGAGGTACTTGAGTTAAGTGGTGGGAGGCCGGTGGACAAGAGGTTTAGTATCTCTAGTCCTCCTAGTTTAAAGCTCCACCAATACCATGTGGATAGGTCTTTAGTGTGCTATAACATTTCCAATCCCCGAAAGCCGGGAAATTGGGAAGTGTCATGGAATAACAAGACCATGACATTCTCACATAGAGCAGACGAATTGCCAACAGATACAGAGCTTATACGCCACATAGCCGGTAGTGGAAAATCTTTCCGATATAGGTATACCCTAGGAAGTAAGACCATGAAAATTGGAGAGGTATCACCAGGATACTGTGCACATATCGTACAAACTGATACGTGTATTAAACAGATGGGAGAATTAGGGCTAGGAAATTTTATATGGAAAATGTGTAATATGGTTATGTCCTACTCCGTCCCATATGTTCTCCCCGATGATACATATTTCATATGTGGGAGGAAGGCGTATAAGTGGCTTACCCCAAACTCAGAAGGATTGTGTTATATTGGAAAAGTACTGCCTGAAGTAATGACTGTACAGCATACAAAAATGAAAGATATTCACCGTGTTGCCCAAGCTCCTTATACTCACACTCATTACGAGTACATCGTTAAACGTCATCTAATAGAAAGAACAGAGCATCCGGCCTCTGACATGATCCATGAATCCACCGGGATTCAGGTTCTACTCGCGTTAGACATCACTCGCACCGCCAGAGGAGTGTTGAATTATAAATACATATCAGCGCTTGCACATTTATTAGACAATATCACTGAAATGTATGACGACACTTTTAGGTATACCGGAAGGGAGCTTCAAGCTTATAAAACAGAACTGGTTCAGCATAGGATGGTTCTTAATTACCTCACAGCAGTAACAGGCGGATATTGTGTCACACTGGCAACGCAGTACGGCGTAAAATGCTGCACTTATATTACGAATAGTACCGAGGACCCGGTCGAGGTCATAGACCAAAAGATGGACGACATTCTCCAATTAAAATGGGAATTTCGCAGGAGACATAATCTCACCATTGCTGCTGTGGGTAATGAGCTGACCGGTTGGGTGTCATGGTTGAACCCGCGAAATTGGTTCTCTGGTTTAGGAGAATGGGCTCAAGGAGTCATAATGGATGTAGGGAAGTTTCTTCTATGTATCCTAGGTGTTGTCATATCGATTGGCTTGATATTTAGATGCGTTCAGGCTTTAACGAAGTGTAAACGAAGTACTAGGGTGATGAGTTTAAGGAGCAAGGACATTATAATTCCAATGGATTTGATTTATGACCCAACGATAGAGACAATGTTGTGATGAAAATATGATTTCTACGGTCCGTTTCTTTCAGCTGTTTCTCGGTTTTCTCCAAGGTAAAAAGACCCACTTGGACGAGGAATTTGACGATCCTGTATACAGACAACAGATGGATTAAAGAAGAAGTTTTGACAACCTTGTACACAGATAATTGATGAACTATGCCATAGACCCCCAGTTTCCCTAGAAATTTTTAATTTACGCTAGCCCAACACTTTTGTAAGTCTATGGACATTGACAAAGCTTTTTGCCCGCACTTTTTGGCAAAAGCCCAAAGAAGACTGCATTCAACAGACACCAGACAAGACTTCAACCGACAAATGTTCATTAACCTGACATAGAATACCACTGCATTTACCATAATTGTTTCTTATCTTCATCTCTACAACCTTCAGGTAAAGCACACACATAGTCGATAGGGAATACCGGCACAGATATCAGCATTCACATATTCCCCCATTCATGTATCATCAACTAAAATGTGCTCCCCCATTTTGTTGCAACCAAAAGCCGAAGAGAGCTCGGTAAAGTTTGACAGCCCATCCACAGACCCGTACCACGGGATAAGAAGGAATTCAAATGTATACTTCGCAATACCTCGAAGCTTGATTTAAAACACGTATGGCACGATGATACATGACCCCCCAAACATGGATTCATACACACATGCTTCTGCTATCTCACTAGGTCATACCCTTTTCCTACCTTCTCCTCTCCTCCCCTACCCAACCATAGAAATATTTACACATGACATATATTTTTCTCTTTTTGAAATGTTTTAGGAAGTGGCAGTTATTGGTGACTGCCAAAGGGTGGACTGTCAAAGTCAGAAAAATATCATGATGCACACTGCCATATTTGCACCTCATATGTGTCCTCGCTGCGCATGCGTGCACTCTCCCGTGCGTGCGCATACCCGCTGTTGCGTGCACCCGCAGGCGCACGGTGTGCGCATTTACGGTAAAGTTTATGTGCGTCTAGCGGGCGACTCGTTCGTAACATATTTTCACCATATAATGTATTTTGTAGATTATGGTCCCTTTGATAGAATCTGAAAGTTTAGTTAATGTAGCATGTTCATGGACAAAGAGATCCCTCTTTGTTTGATACGAAGGGTCAGACAAGGGTTATACAGTGGTGTTTAGTATCCATCGGAAGAGTATTTAATTAGCAATATTCCGGTGTTGGTTTGAAGCAGATTAATCGCTCGTGCGAATAGTTATGGACATAAGAAGTTTATGGACTTTTACTATTATTTGCACTTTATTATCCATGCGGCGGGAAACCTAGTTTCCCACCCACCTGAGCAGTTGGAAATAGTCACAGCCCACCTGTATGAATCAACCTATGACCTTTTGTTATAATACAGAGACGAATTCCTGTGTCCAATGAACAATAAGAATATAGGACCATTGTACTGTATTATGTGTAGGGTATAAAAGGACAAGCCGATCTGGGCCAGCTCTCTATTCTCTTCAACGGTTCTCATTGCTGATAATCGGGAGCTGGATATCCAGAGGCGCATGCGATTGTTTCCCTTGAGCGTAAGTTTTCTCCGCAATCATATTGTCTTTCTTGTTATTGTGAGCCATATCTCTCTCTCTCTCTCTCTCTCTCTCTCTCTCTCTCTCTCTCTCTCTCTCTCCTCTTTCTCTCTCGTTTCTCTTATATAGTTATCGAACTGCTATTGTATTTCATGTGTAGTTATCTGGTTAGGTAGTCTATGTTATATTGGTAGTGTATGACTTGTATTATTCTTTTTGAACGTTCATTCATTTCCTTAAAAGGCGTTAGACCCTTAGACCGGTATTGTGTGTTCATTATATTGCAGTGGGTAATAGGAGCGTCTCTATCGCTCAAACAGCTTTAGAGTAAGCCATCTTACACTGTGTTGCATTTTCACCTTATCACTGCACAAGGGTTTACTGCATAAATACATTGTTTATGGTATAGTTATAAAGGTTTAACATTGTGAGCGTCAGCGCCGCTGGTGATCTCCTCGTGGTCCCGAGCGTCCGCTACGCTAATAGCGAATCATTACGTTAGTCGGCAGCCAATAGCGTGCCTGCCTGTGATCTCTTGGCCGTAAGCGAACGTGACGCTCGAGCGTCTCGACTACGGCTAAGCGATTGTTACGCAACGTGCGTACCCTTACGGTATACCATACGCCAATAGCGTACTTTGTTCATTGACCTCTTAAAGGGTTTTAAGTAAGATAAATAGTCAGCTTTATCACATAGTAGAGAGCATGTAAAATCCAAAAAACAAAAGTTCAGTAAAATGACCCAAAAATCAAAATTGAAAGCGTCTGATGAGAAGCGTAAACTTGCCAATATGCCATTTACGACATGGAGTGGCAAGGAACGGCTGAGGCCCTGGCCTATGTTCATGGCTAGTGGTTCAGATTCACATGAGGATGGAAGCACTCATCCTCTCGCTAGAAAAATGAAAAGACTTAAGCTGGCAAAAGCACAACAAAGAACTGTGCGTTCTTCTAAATCACAAATCCCCAAGGAGAGTCCAACTGTGTCGGTTGCGATGCCTGACCTTCCCAACACTGGACGGGAAGAGCTTGCGCCTTACACCATTTGCACGCCTCCTGCAAGTGCTGGAAGGAGCACCCGCAGTCCAGTTTCTGATAGTCAAAATGAAGATGTCACTGTTGAAGTACACCAGGATGAGGATATGGGTGTTGCAGGCGCTGGGGAGGAAATTGAAAAGGAGGATTCTGATGGTGAGGTGGTTTGTTTAAGTCAGGCACCCGGGGAGACACCTTTTGTCCGTGGGACGAATATGGCCATTGTTACGATCCTGATGCTCAGGACAGGGGAGATCTTATGCAGTGAGTCCAGAGCACCAGGACGTGATGCTGGGATAGGGAAATGGAATGGAAATAGCCCCTAGCACCCTACCTCCGTTGTCTTACCCGTGTTGTCAATTCACGCCTGAACGACTATGGTTTCTTGGGCCCACGGCAGCCGCGTTTGAAGGGCGGATTAGGTCTGCCCAACTCCGATGCCCCCAGGTCTTAAAGAGAGATAAAGCGTGAACTGAGACAGGGTAATAACAAGGGGACCTCTAACTGAAACAACCAAGCTAGGGGCTACTAACTACCTGAAAACTAATCGTATGTACGGCACGCCACCAAAGGAAAAGAACAACCAAGGATACCACTGTCCACTCCCCCACACGGCACCGCCGAGTTCCGGTGAGGACAGTGAAAGCGAAAACCTCCGCAAAAGCACCAACTCAAAGAAACACAAATACTAAGCAGCCTAGGCCGCAACACGCCGCTACTCACGAAACCGGGCGAGAACCCCAGATGACAGTAACAGGTTCACAAGGACCAGAAGGATTCCCAGGACCGGCTTCAGAACTTCAGAATACAAGTGGGCAGGGAGCAGGATCGACCAGATGCAGCTGACCAGGAACAAACTTCTACAAGGCAGGAACAGCATACAGGAAGCTATCACCGGCGTTTGTGTGAGACACTGAGGAGGCATTTAACAGGGAACCCACCAATGGCAGTACAGAGCCTAATTGATAAATGTTGTGCAGCTGCCTTGCTGCACGACCAGGGGAGAACAGGTGAGTAATCTTATGGCAACGGGGAACGCGGTCCACCTGTGGCGTCCCCGTTGCCATGGACCCGGCGGCCCTGAACGCACGGCGTCCTAGCGTTGCTAGGCGCCGTGCGGAAGCAGGGAGAGAGAGAGGCGCGGCAGCCGTGACCGCTGCTCTGTCAGGGCACGGCCGAACACCGCCGCCCCTAACAGCCATTGACATGCCTGGTCAAAATACAAAAAAAATCAGCTCTTCGGTGTGGAATTATTTCAACACAAATGCGGACAACAGGTGTCAAGCTGTGTGTTGCCTTTGTCAAGCTGTAATAAGTAGGGGTAAGGACGTTAACCACCTCGGAACATCCTCCCTTATACGTCACCTGCAGCGCATTCATCATAAGTCAGTGACAAGTTCAAAAACTTTGGATTACAGCAGAAGCAGTCCACTGACCACTAAATCCCTTCCTCTTGTAACAAAGCTCCTGCAAACCACACCACCAACTCCCTCAGTGTCAATTTCCACCTTACACAGGAAAGCCAATAGTCCTGCAGGCCATGTCACTGGCAAGTCTGACGAGTCCTCTCCTGCCTGGGATTCCTCCAATGCATCCTTGAGTGTAACGCCTACTGCTGCTGGCGCTGCTGTTGTTGCTGCTGGGAGTCGATCGTCATCCCAGAGGGGAAGTCGGAAGACCACTTGTACTACTTCCAGTAAGCAATTGACTGTCCAACAGTCCTTTGCGAGGAAGATGAAATATCACAGCAGTCATCCTGCTGCAAAGCGGATAACTCATGCCTTGGCAGCCTGGGCGGTGAGAAACGTGGTTCCGGTATCCACCTTTAATTCAGAGGCAACTAGAGACTTGATTGAGGTACTGTGTCCCCGGTACCAAATACCATCTAGGTTCCATTTCTCTAGGCAGGCGATACCAAAAATGTACACAGACCTCAGAAAAAGACTCACCAGTGTCCTAAAAAATGCAGTTGTACCCAATGTCCACTTAACCACGGACATGTGGACAAGTGAAGCAGGGCAGACTCAGGACTATATGACTGTGACAGCCCACTGGGTAGATGTATTGCCTCCCGCAGCAAGAACAGCAGCGGCGGCACCAGTAGCAGCATCTCGCAAATGCCAACTCGTACCTAGGCAGGCTACGCTTTGTATCACCGCTTTCCATAAGAGGCACACAGCTGACAACCTCTTACGGAAACTGAGGAACATCATCGCAGAATGGCTTACCCCAATTGGACTCTCCTGTGGATTTGTGACATCGGATAATGCCAGCAATATTGTGCGTGCATTACATCTGGGCAAATTCCAGCACGTCCCATGTTTTGCACATACATTGAATTTGGTGGTGCAGAATTATTTAAAAAACGACAGGGGCGTGCAAGAGATGCTGTCGGTGGCCCGAAGAATTGCGGGCCACTTTCGGCATTCAGCCACCGTGTGCTGAAGACTGGAGCACCACCAAACACTCCCGAACCTGCCCTGCCATCATCTGAAGCAAGAGGTGGTAACGAGGTGGAATTCAATCCTCTATATGCTTCAGAGGATGGAGGAGCAGCAAAAGGCCATTCAAGCCTATACATCTGCCCACGATATAGGCAAAGGAGGGGGAATGCACCTGACTCAAGCGCAGTGGAGAATGATTTCAACGTTGTGCAAGGTTCTGCAACCCTTTGAACTTGCCACACGTGAAGTCAGTTCAGACACTGCCAGCCTGAGTCAGGTCATTCCCCTCATCAGGCTTTTGCAGAAGAAGCTGGAGACATTGAAGGAGGAGCTAAAACAGAGCGATTCCGCTAGGCATGTGGGACTTGTGGATGGAGCCCTTAATTCGCTTAACCAGGATTCATGGGTGGTCAATCTGTTGAAATCAGAGCACTACATTTTGGCCACCGTGCTCGATCCTAGATTTAAAACCTATGTTGTATCTCTCTTTCCGGCAGACACAAGTCTGCAGAGGTTCAAAGACCTGCTGGTGAGAAAATTGTCAAGTCAAGCGGAACGTGACCCGTCAACATCTCCTCCTTCAAATTCTCCAGCAACTGGGGGTGCGAGGAAAAGGCTAAGAATTCCGAGCCCACCCGCTGGCGGTGATGCAGGGCATTCTGGAGCAAGTGCTGACATCTGGTCCGGACTGAAGGACCTGCAAACGATTACTGACATGTCGTCTACTGTCACTGCATATGATTCTGTCACCATTGAAAGAATGGTGGAGGATTATATGAGTGACCGCATCCAAGTAGGCACGTCAGACAGTCCGTACGTATACTGGCAGGAAAAAGAGGCAATTTGGAGGCCCTTTCACAAACTGGCTTTATTCTACCTAAGTTGTCCTCCCTCCAGTGTGTACTCCGAAAGAGTGTTTAGTGCAGCCGCTCACCTTGTCAGCAATCGGCGTACGAGGTTACTTCCAGAAAATGTGGAGAAGATGATGTTCATCAAAATGAATTATAATCAATTCCTCCGTGGAGACATTCACCAGCAATTGCCTCCAGAAAGTACACAGGGACCTGAGATGGTGGATTCCAGTGGGGACGAATTAATAATCTGTGAGGAGGGGGATGTACACAGTGAAAGGGGTGAGGAATCGGAGGATGATGATGAGGTGGACATCTTGCCTCTGTAGAGCCAGTTTGTGCAAGGAGAGATTGATTGCTTCTTTTTTGGTGGGGGCCCAAACCAACCAGTCATTTCAGTCACAGTCGTGTGGCAGACCCTGTCGCTGAAATGATGGGTTCGTTAAAGTGTGCATGTCCTGTTTATACAACATAAGGGTGGGTGGGAGGGCCCAAGGACAATTCCATCTTGCACCTCTTTTTTCTTTCATTTTTCTTTGCATCATGTGCTGTTTGGGGACAATTTTTTTGAAGTGCCATCCTGCCTGACACTGCAGTGCCACTCCTAGATGGGCCAGGTGTTTGTGTCGGCCACTTGTGTCGCTTAGCTTAGTCACACAGCGACCTTGGTGCGCCTCTTTTTTTCTTTGCATCATGTGCTGTTTGGGGACAATTTTTTTGAAGTGCCATCCTGCCTGACACTGCCGTGCCACTCCTAGATGGGCCAGGTGTTTGTGTCGGCCACTTGTGTCGCTTAGCTTAGTCACACAGCGACCTTGGTGCGCCTCTTTTTTTCTTTGCATCATGTGCTGTTTGGGGACAATTTTTTTGAAGTGCCATCCTGCCTGACACTGCAGTGCCACTCCTAGATGGGCCAGGTGTTTGTGTCGGCAACTTGTGTCGCTTAGCTTAGCCATCCAGCGACCTTGGTGCACCTCTTTTTTTCTTTGCATCATGTGCTGTTTGGGGACTATTTTTTTTAAGTGCCATCCTGTCTGACACTGCAGTGCCACTCCTAGATGGGCCAGGTGTTTGTGTCGGCCACTTGGGTCGCTTAGCTTACTCATCCAGCGACCTCGGTGCAAATTTTAGGACTAAAAATAATATTGTGAGGTGTGAGGTGTTCAGAATAGACTAAAAATGAGTGGAAATTATAGTTATTGAGGTTAATAATACTATGGGATCAAAATGACCCCCAAATTCTATGATTTAAGCTGTTTTTGAGGGTTTTTAAAAAAAAACACCCGCATTTAAAACACACCCGAATCCGACAAAAAATTTTCAGGGAGGTTTTGCCAAAACGCGTCCGAATCCAAAACACGGCCGCGGAACCGAATCCAAAACCAAAACACAAAACTCGAAAAATTTCCGGTGCACATCACTAGTTCAGAGGCACCACTCTCGGTGCCTCCTGCTGTCAATATGGAAGGGCCATAAACAGGGGGCGGGGCCAAACATCGGGCAGTAAAAGCCCATTGAAAAAATCCCTGTAAGCGGCACCTCTAGAAGTGCCGCTGTGACAGTGGCGTGCTTTCAGCACAAATAAAACGACTCCCCTGTCACTAAGGCTGATGTGATTGGGTAGTGGGCAGGGATGAACTGGCTACCCCACTTCCCAGGGCTCACAGACACTGACTACTCCCCGAGCTGATACCTGCAGCAGCCAATGATTTCCGTCCCCTGCTCTCTTTAACTGGACGGCTGCTGGTGGTGTTTTCATGGCTGGCTGCATGATGAGGATTTTTTATTGTTTATGGGGGCGTGGCTACGGGTCCGTGATTAGGCCACGCCCCCGACCATGTCTAGGCCCCCCTGCCTGTTTGTTCTCTGCCTGCCTACTCCTGCGGAGTCCTTTGGGCCTGGGCTCTCTACCTCATGCCACACACCTCCTACCTTGATGCCACAGTTAGCAGCAGACGAACCTAAACCCCCCCTCTTCCTTGATGCTGCTGCTGGAAATCTCCTGTGGCCACTGACAGCCAACCTCCCCGTGATCCCCCCTCCTGATACATTGCAGCCACAGGCAGCTTCCAGTCCATCCATGTGTCTTCACCCCCACCCAGGCACGAACTTTCCATGGGGCTTACCTGGCTGAGGCAGCTCCTGGCCGGCCATGTGATGGGTCATGTTCCTGCTTCATCCCCGACTCCTGACAGCCATAGCCCGCAGGTAAGCTATACAGCCTGCAGTATGTATTCCATCTCCCACTTACCACTCCTGTAGCCAGTCCCCACCCCCATAGTCAGCCTGCAGCCATCTTCTGTAGCCAGTGTAGCCCCCTGTAGCCAGCCTCCATACCCCTTCCCCGTAGTGTGCTCCCCTGTAGCCAGCCTCCATACCCCCTCCCCATAGTGTGCTCCTCTGTAGCCAGCCTCCATACCCCCCTCCCCGGAGTGTGCTCCCTTGTAGCCAGCCTCCATACCCCCCACCCCGTAGTGTGCTCCCCTGTAGCCAGCCTCCATACCCCCCACCCCGTAGTGTGCTCCCCTGTAGCCAGCCTCCATACCCCCCTCCCCGTAGTGTGCTCCCCTGTAGCCAGCCTCCATACCCCCTCCCCGTAGTGTGCTCCCCTGTAGCCAGCCTCCATACCCCCCTCCCCGTAGTGTGCTCCCCTGTAGCCAGCCTCCACACCCCCCTCCCCGTAGTGTGCTCCCCTGCAGCCAGCCTCCATACCCCCCTCCCTGTAGTGTGCTCCCCTGTAGCCAGCCTGCATACCCCCTCCCCGTAGTGTGCTCCCCTGTAGCCAGCCTCCATACCCCCCTCCCTGTAGTGTGCTCCCCTGTAGCCAGCCTACATAACCCCTCCCCGTAGTGTGCTCCCCTGCAGCCAGCCTCCAGCCCCCTCCCCATAGTGTGCTTTCCTGTAGTTAGCCTCCAGCCCCCTCCCCAGAGTGTGCTCCCCTGTAGTTAGCCTCCATACCCCCCCTCCACCAGGGAGGTCTTTAAATGTATTATTAAACCTGTGTTTTTTAAAAGATAATGGGGTCATTCTGACCCGTTCGCATGCTGCGGTTCATCGCAGCGGTGCAAATAGGTCTGAACTGCGTATGCGCGGCGCACACATTGTGCAGGCGCGTTGTTGCCTGGCGACGGCCATCGTCGGGCAGCAACGCCGCATACGATGAAAGTGGTCGCAGCGGCGAGCGCAAGAAGATTGACAGGAGGAAGGAGTTCCGGTGCGTCAACTCATCATCTTCCGGGCGTGGAGATCCGAACGCAGGCATGTCCAGGCGTTTGGAGGGCGGATATCTGTCGTCAAATCCAGGACCTTCATCGCTGGATCTGTCGCACAGGGTAAGTAACTGCAGGGCTACTCTTGATTACTTTTTTAGCATAGCAGGGCTGCACAAGCGATCGCAGCCATGCTATGCTAAATTACACTCCCCCATAGGCGGCGACTAGTTGATCGCACGAGCAGGAAAATGTTGCTACGTGCGATCAACTCGGAATGACCCCCAATGTGTGCTATTGCATATTTGTCTTGGTGTACCCTTTTATGAGCTATTTGAGCTCTTCCAAATATATGAAAGGGAGACACCATTTATTGCAGGTCCTACTGAAAAAGAAGTAAAATACGATCTATTTGAGCCTGTTTGTATTCTTGTGAAAAAACTGAAAAACGGTACTTCATAAAATATTTTGTTCACCTATTGGTGTGTAATGGTGGAATTGCTAATTATTGGAGCGCTTGAAATCTATGTATCTTTTTTTTAACACGATTTGTTAATGTTGGTTCGGTGGGATATGCACTAAGAGGCACTGATTTTTAGCTGCATCTTTAATTTGTGTGCAAATTCTCTTAAAAACCTTCTATTATATATTTTCTATTCCCCCATTTGTAACTGCATGTAGTCCCTTTTCCTTGCATTAACTAGTTCAGATTTTTACTTACAGTACATACTGACTTATTGCTATATTTAGTGGTCTCCCCTTACTCCTCCTCCTTCTCTCGCTCATCTCTCCAGTCACCACCTATTCCACCTCTCTGCCGTCTCCCTCTATTCCTCTCTCTCTCACTCCCTTCTCCCTCTATTCCCTCTTCCTTCTCCCCCTATTCCTTCTCTCTCTTCCTTCTTCCCCTATTCCTCTATCGCTGTCTGCCGTCTCCCCTATTCCTCCTCTCTCCCTCTGCTTTGTCTCCCCCCCATTCCTCCTCTCTCTCTGCCGTCTCCCCCTATTCCTTTTCTCTCTGCCGTCTCCCTCTATTCATTCTCTCTCTTCCTTCTCCCCCTATTCCTCGCTCTCTGTCTGCCATCTCCCTCAATCCAACTCTCTCCCTTTACGTTGTCTTCCCCTATCCCTCTCTCCCTGTCTGCCGTCTCCCCCCTATTCCTCCTTTCTCTCATCTCCCCATAGTCCTCCTCTCATTTCCCATAAATTTAATAAAGTTGACAATATATTAGCCTCCAGCTCATCACAAGTTTGATTAGCAGGGAGGCTGCGAGCATTGGCAGGGGCGGCGGCAGTAGCGGGCATTGACTCTGCAGCGGTAGGAGTCATCGGCGATACTCGAAGGACATTATGGCTGCAGTGCCTCACCAGCCACTGACCTCACCGCACGCCACTGCTAAATGTTCACATTTCTTCTGTATTTGCTACCCAGAAGGCTGATATTTAATTGTTGGCATAATTTTGGAAGGTAATGCATATCATATATGTAGTGTTTATGCACCTAATCAGTATAGTAATCCTCTCTTTAATAAATTATTGACCAAGCTTCATGCCTATGATCCTGCCTCCTTAATAGTTTTTAATTTAATTGCATCATTTTTAGACCATTCTCCTCCTCCGAAGGTATCACTGAAACTTCCTAAACTAGGCATTACATTTTTTTGCCAAAACACTCAATCTGGTGGATTCCTGGAGAGCTCTAAATCCCACACAAAAAGAGTTCACATGTTTTTCCATGACTCCCGGATTGATTATGTCTTTGTGGCAGAACCTCTCTTTTCTAATGTCACATCGGTAGTTATTGAACCCCCAGTTTTATCGGATCACAAATTAGTTTGTGTTGTCATCAGTTTCAAGAATTCTGATGGAGCTAGGCCTTTATGGAAATTTCCCTCTTATCTAGTTAAATCTACCTCCTTTAAAGAGAGATTGGTTAAGGCGTGGAACGATTACCCCTTACATAATGCTGATTATGAAGTTCTCTTACATAATGCTGATTATGAAGTGCCTAACCCGTCCATTTTTGGCAAGCAGCTAAGGTGGTAATAAGGGGTGAATTAATAAAATATCACTCTCAGGTGATGAAACAGTGTAATACTTCCTATTTGGACCTACAATCTAAACTTTCCGCATCCTTTCAATTATTTAAACAATCTCCATCCCTTGAAAATAAAAATAAATATCTTACAGCACAGTCACATTTTAATGAGCTTCTGCAGCTGAGTGGTGATAAGTTTTTATTTATTGTTAATTCAACATTTTATAGATTTGGTAATAAAACCGGACGGCTTCTCACCAATCTATTGCAAGGTTCTAAACATAAGATGGTAGTACATCCCTTAGAAAAATCAGATGGACCTTTAACTGATTCGGATTCACAGATAGCAGATGTTATGAAATCATTCTCTGAGTCGCTTTACTCTGCCCCTATAGAGTCTATGAAGGAGAATTCCCAACAGACTATTCTAGACTCAGATTCTAGGACTCCCTCTCCCTCTTCTTTCTGGGAGCTGCTTCTACTGCCTCAACTCTTAGATTCATTAGTAAATTATTTAATAGCTCCGATAACACCGTCAGAAGTGTTATTAAGTTAATAAAAGGATAAAGTCAGCAAAAGCTCCAAGCCGAGATGGTTTTTCTACTGAATTTCTACCAATTGCTTAGCCCGATTATAGATAAACCACTAGCAGCTTGTTTTAATTTTATAATAGAACATGGAACTCTTCCCCTTCACTTCTCAGATGCTATAAATAAAGTTTTGCCTAAGGAAGGCCGAAATTCAAACCTTCTGGGCTCCTATAGGCCAATTTCCCTCCTTAATAATGACTATAAGATATTTACAAAAATCTTAGCTGAAAAATTGAAACCTATTTTGCCTGTTTTGACCCATAAAGACCAAACTGGATTCATTACAAGGAGGCATTCAGTGGTGGACATGAGGAGTGTCCTAGCAGCTATACAACATTTTAATTCTAATGTTTCTTCTCTATTGTAGTAATGTTAGATGCTGAAAAAGCATTTAATTTCGTGTTATGGCCCCATTTATTTAAAACCTTAGAGAAATCTGGCTTTCCCTCTTATTTAATCAATATTTTACGTACTTTATATTCATCCCCTAATTCACAGGTAGCCTGTAATGGTCTTTTATCATCTGCTTTTACTTTAGGCAGAGGAAATAGGCAGGGGGGTCCCCTGTTTCCCCTTCTGTTCGCGATAGCCATAGAACCTCTAGCTATTGCTATACGAGCCTCGTCTTTGATTCATGGAATTAAGATTGGTTCGGACGAATTAAATATTGGACTGTTTGCAGATGACACTCTTGTTTTCTTATCTGAGCCTTCCCGCTCACTACTGGCTTTATTTCATTTAATTAAGTCCTTTGGTAAAGTTTCAGGATATAAAGTTAATATAACTAAGTTGGTGGTTTTATTTCTAGGCTCCACTAACACGGACTTCTTGAAATCTCTGGATATACCACTCTCAGTTGCTCCTTCTAAATTTAAATATCTGGGAATACAAATTTGCTCAAAATTATAACAATTGTATTCTGAAAATTTTTCATCCATAATTTCAAAAATAGCCATGAATCTTGACTCATGGAAGGATTTGCCTCTTTCTCTTTTAGGAAGCCTGGCAGTTATTCATTCTATTCTTTTTCCAAAATTATTTTATTGTATGCAATTATTGCCAATTGCCCTGTCGAAATCAGATATAAAACGCCTGGACACTTTGTTTTCTAAATTAATTTGGCAAAATATAAACGTCCCAGAATTACAAGGGCTAAACTTATCATACCTAGACAGAAAGGTGTCCTAGGGTATCCAGATTTAGAGGCCTACTCTCTTGCAGTCTTCTTTCGTTATATTAATGCTTGCATTTTAAATGAATCTGAATATATTGACTTAACCCTAGATATGGCATTTTCTCCATTTGCTCAAAGTGTTCTTTTACATTCTAAATTACAAGTTATTCCCCAGATGCGTAAGAATCATATTTTCTTTGTCGACACCTATAAGGCATGGATTGCCATTAATAAACGGTTTAATACTAACCCTTATGTTACTCAATTTATTCCTCTTTTGCTCCAACTTTGTCCAGCTCACTGTTCAAGTTATGGAAGGCAAAAGGGCTTGATTTGTCATATAAGGTTTTTGACCCAGAAAGCTCTATATCTACCTTTACAGATATTAGTCACAGATTCTCTATACCACATACTCATATGTTTATGTATTTTCAAATGCACCATTTTTTGTATATGCAAATAACAACTATACTGAATAGTAATAGTTAGTGAAGATGATATATAGATAAAACATCAGTTTTTTATTGGAACTAGAGATGAGCGGGTTCGGTTTCCTGAGAACCAAACCCCCTCGAACTTCACTACCCGAGCCTGGATCCGAGTCAGGCTCGGATTTTCCCACCTGACTCGGAAACCAGAACGAGGCAAAATGTCATCATCCCGCTGTCGGATTCTCGCGGGGTTTGGATTCCATATAAGGAGCCGCGCGTAGCCGCCATTTTCACTCCGGCATTGGAGAGTGTAGAGAGTGGACGTGTCTCCGTCCTCAGTGTCCTGCATCAGTACAGTGGTATTGTCTGTGCTGCATCAGTCCAGTCACAGTGGTTCTGTCCTCTGCTGCCATATGTCCAGTGCTGCTGTATAAGTCCAGTCCAGTGGTGCTGCCTTGTGCTGCATCAGTCCAGTGGTGGTGTCTTGTGCTACCATAAGTCCAGTGGTGGTGTCCTGTGCTGTATATTATTTACTCCAAATAAAAGGCTTATATACATTACTTATATTATTATCCAAATAATTTTTACATGGTTTGCCCTGTGTTGTGTAGGGGTACGCTAGCCTGTTCTGCATATTATTATAATAGCTCCAAATAAAAGGGTTATTATTATCCAAATTAATTTTACAGGCTTTGCCGTGTGTGTGTGTGTGTGTGTGTGTGTGTGGTTTAGGGGTATGCCTGTGCCACCAATATTGTACATGTATTACATCTGGGCAAATTCCAAAACGTCCCATGTTGTTTGTGACGCACACTTGTGTCACTTAGCTTAGTCATACAGCCAGGGCCGGATCTAGGGGGGGGGGCGAAGGGGGTGACCGCCCCCCCCCCTAACACAGTCATAGCCACGCCCACTTTTGAGCAGAAGAGAGCTCTCCTGGGAGAGCCTGAGGCAGAACGATGTGCTGCAGCTTATACCACAGCAGCACAGAGGAGCCAGGAGAGCAAGGGTTACAGAGCATTTGCTCCTCACTTGCTGGTGTGTGGGTACTAGGGCTAATAAATACAATTACCCCATAGCACAGTCACTTGTACATAGAACAATCACGAAGCTCTATCTCAGTCTCACTCAAAAAGTTCAGTCAGAATTGAGAGAGGAGGAGTTAGGATTGCAGATGGGAGGAGTTGGGAATGTAGAGGGAGGAGTCAAGATTAAACAGTAAACCGCCCCCCCTAAAGAAAAGTCTAGATCCATCCCTGCATACAGGTACCTCATTGCACCTCTTTTTATTATTTGCATGATGTGCTGTTTGGGGCCTAGTTTTTTTAAGTGCCATCCTGTCTGCAACTGCAGTGCCACTCCTAGATGGGCCAGGTGTTTGTGCCGCACACTTGTGTCGCTTAGCTTAGTCATACAGCTACCTCAGTGCAACTTTTATGCCTAAAAACAATATTGTGAGCTGTGAGGTGTTCAGAATAGACTGGAAATGAGTGGAAATTAATTTTAGTGAGGTTAATAATATGGTAGGCTCAAAATTACCCCCAAATTCTGTGATTTTAGCTGTTTTTATGTTTTTTTTCAAAAATCATCCAGATCCAAAACCAAATCCAAAACACAAAAGGGTGGTTTTGGCAAAACCAATCCAGATCCAAAACACGAGGATGGAATCAGAACCAAAACCAAAACGCAAAACACGAAAAGTGCCCACCGCACATCTCTAATTGGAACCAGGTCATGAGTCTGGTGAAATTAGTTTTGTTCTTCCCCACTATAGTAAGGATCTTCTAAAAATTAAATTGAGAGGCAGTAACCTCAGACAAAGTGAATACAGTATGTGAGGATCTATATTTTGAGCCTGTTGATGTTGAAGTGGAACATAAACTCCTTACTGTATGTGTATCTTAGTATGGGATGCTGGATGGGTTTTTACTAGCTGGCTCTCTTACAGGTGAATCTCAGAAAATTAGAATATCGTGCAAAAGTTAATTTATTTCAGTAATTCAACTTAAAAGGTGAAACTAATATATTATACAGACTCATTACATGCAAAGTGAGGTATTTCAATCCTTTTGTTTGTTATAATTTTGATGATTGTGGTTTACAGCTTAAGAAAATTTAAAATCCAAAATCTCAGATAATTTTAATATTACATAAAATCAGTAATAAAAAGGATTTTAAATACAGAAATGTCGGCCCTCTGAAAAGTATAATCATGTATATGTACTGAATACTTGATTTGGACCCCTTTTGCATGAATTACTGCCTCAATGCGGCGTGGCATGGATTCTATAAGCCTGTGGCACTGCTGAGGTGTTATGGAAGACCAGGATGCTTCAAGCCTTCAGCTCTTCTGCATTGTTCGGTCTCATGTGTTTTAAATCAGACCAATCACTTAAATAATGTAATTGAAGATTAAAAGGGAAAAAATAAATGTTCTACAGAAAGGCACACTGCAAATGGGCACTGGAAAATTGGCAAAGGTCGGAATGACCTTTGCTACCTGTGAATGACTGGAGATGGAGGAGAGACCCGATTAACGCTGGCCCTGATAAATTAGAAGGGGGCCCATTATTATTATTATTGCCCTTTCCCAAGCAAGGAGACATCATCCTGCACTAACCAGCCTTTCGTTCGTTTACTTTGCTATCAGTGGGAGATCCCATGCATGTGGGTTTGCTGTTATAATGAGAATCAGACTAGCCTGTCTTGCATTATTTATTATCAGTAGAGCTGTGGTCTGAGCAGTAAATATGTGATTACTGTAACCAGACCACAGTAATTCAGTTCACAAAAACAGAATACTTGCTCTTGTCTAGTTCCCTTAAAGTGTCACCTGGTGGCAGAAAAGTGTACTGAAGGGAATTTCAATATTATGCTCTGGGAAATAAAAGTGATCTGATGTGTTTCCTTAAAGCAGGATGCATAGAATAATGAATTTACCTGGTGTCAGAACACAATTTTAGGCATGCTACTGTACATCTGTATTAGAGATAAACATTTTATTTAAAATCAACTTATGAAACTATTTGCCTTCTTACCACATTGTGCACAATATTTTCCATTTTTCACCACCAGAATTTGGTCTTAGTGTTCCCAGGTCTTACCTAACCACATAACACTGCAGAATATGTTGACCAAAATCATCACACTTCATTTCACAGTCTACTAATTCATGGGGATGCAAATTATACTGTAAAAGCATGTTTGCTGGCAATCAAGAAAATGGTGAACAAAAAGCAATAGTCCAACAGAATATCACCAGAATGTTGCATCACTGCAAAACAGCCTGCACCTTAGCTAGCTTCAATAACTGTTTAAAAAGGTTTCCTTCGGAGAACAACTACCTTTCTCAAAGTTGGGTCTCCGAAAGAGCTGTCAGGCCAGAACAGCTTCCATCAGCTCTAATTTACAGATGAGACATACCTGATATGTATATACTTAGGCATGCAGAGCTGGTTCTAGACCTTGTGGAGCTCAGTGTGTAAGTTTCCTTTGGCGATTCCCCTCCCCCCCCCCAAACAGATTGCACAGGGACCAGGTGCACACTGACACACACAGATTGCACAGGAACCAGGGTCACACTGAAACACACAGGATATGTCTTTGGAGCTCGATGTAGTACTTGCATCAAAAGCGTCAATTTCTGTTCATCACTCCATAGAGTTCCTTTCAATAGGGAATGTACCTCAAAAAAAGACCAAATTAAGATGGCATAGTGTAGTAGGTTTAGAATGAAATATGTACACCAGCGAGAATACAGAAAGATGGATGTGAGGAAAGGTCTGCGTACCGAGACTAACACTATAATTAGGTGATTTACTCCCATAAAGGTATCTTTAGTCACCAGCCATCCGTTGCATAGATAGACCAACTGTGCACATACAGATGTGTCCACATACATCTTTGCTATATCCCGCCATGTATGGCACAGTTTTGCATGCCATAGACTCAGAGATTTAGGCATGCCTTGTCTTTTTTCTTAATTTGCTTCTTTAATATGTTACTTTATACATATTGTATTATGGCAAACAACATTTTTTAAATTCATGCACTCGCTACTCGTGAAAAACAGCTTAGCCGTGTTTTGCATGTTGTGCCAAATTTGTAAAAAAACAAAGCTGTAAGTGGACACATCTGTACCTTCATGCAATAATCCCCATGAGGAAACGTACCGTACTCACATAACACATAGCAATAGAACTCCCGTAGCAGTTTCTTTACTCCGTACTCCAACCGTGTACCACTCATTGGAGGAGGTGGTATTAACACTGATTCTCCAGAACGGGGTTTAAACCACACAAAAAAAAACAAAAAGGGAGGAACTTTAAAATTGCTTACAATTTATTACAAAAAAGAAGAAAATTCCTATAAAAACAATCATGGGATACTAGACATGAGATGGATCAAGAGTATACCTGAATGGCACAAACCGGCCGTGTGAATGCCTGACAGGAAATTCCCAAATGTCTAGTCCCAGATGTGATGAAAAGAATTCAATAGTGCTCCTGAACCTCGAGCCGTCTAACCACCCTGACTAGCTCAAAACAATAAGGGCCTAATTCAGGTTGGATCATAGTAAGCAATCCAACTGCAATTTTTGTGAAAAAAGATGCGGGCCCGTCCTGTGCATGCGCCCGCATTTTCTGTGGTGTGGCTGCAGAAAATACAATCGCCTCTGCCTGTCAGCCAGGCAGAGGCGGTCATGGGGAGGGCGGTGGGCAATGCTCCATTTCCAGGGAGGAGTCGGAGCATTGCTGGGGCGGTGCGGCACGTACGGGGGCGGAGATGGACAAACAGGGGCAAGTTGGGTGCATGATCACGGTAGCTGCATGACATCACACGCAGCATATGCGATCGCAAACATGGGGGTGGGACTCCTGCGGGTGCAGCTAAGCTGCGCTGGCAGGCTTCCACAGTTTCTGCTAACATGCAGAAATTGCGAAGCGTTCGCAATTTCTGCTTGTTGAACAGGGGAGGTAGTTGTCAGCATGCTGGGCGGCCTTGCCCAGCGATGCGCGGCCCCCAGCATGCGATCCAAAGGATAGCAAATTCTGCTAATTAGCAGAATTTGCTATCCTTACTGAATTAGGCACTATATGCAAAATGCATATCAATCAAAACACAGAAAGAGAAGAAAGAAAAGAAAGAAGAAAGAGTAAAAATAAATAGAAGAAGAAGAAGAAGAAGAAGAAGAAGAAGAAGAAGAAGTAAAATGGAAAATACAAACACAAAACATTGCTAGGGGGGAAGGAACAAACACCAATTCTACAAAAAAAAGTAAAATTGCAAACGAGGTCTTAGAAAAGACTCAAAATTCCATGGGGATGGGATGCACAGAGCCCAAATAGGAAAAAGTCATAGAATCATAAGTAGAATACAATATCATAAAAGAGTCTCACGTAATAACTCCGGCAATACAATTAATTAAATACCATGGTGTATCCTGAAAGACCCTCCAGATACGATTGCGGGTGTCTATATAGATGCCCCATTTTTATGGAAAAGCAACACCCAATTATCTATCTGTAAAGTGGCCATACGCCTATCACAAAAAAGTAAATCTAATAGAAGAGATTCCAACTCTCCGATTGTCGGAGCTGTTTTTAAAATCCAATGTCGTAAAATGACCTACTTCGCTACCGTGAACAAAACAGTAAGGGAATCATAGGAGACAGGTCAAAATGCAGGACCCAGGACGAGAAATCTGCAAACCGAAGCAGAACAGCCTCCCTAGGAAGGCTTATCTTGAGAAAACGGAATAAATACTGAAGGATTTTACACCAGAACCTTCTGATTTTCCCCAAAAGCCAAACATTACGTGCGAGAGAAGCTCCACTCAATCCACATTCAGGACAAAGTCCTAATTCTCAGGATGGAAGTGTTTCCTTTGAGAAGGGGACACATACATCCTGTTTATAACCCGTAAATATACTTCCTGCAATTTAGTGGATTTCAAAGATTTCAAGATTAATTCAGTATTTGCAGATATCTCGTCCATCGTGGGTGCATCCAGGATTTCTCTTTTCTAAGCTGAGGAGAGAGATGACCAAGAGGGGGTGGACACCTCAATGAAGTCATTATAAAGATAACAAATCTTGTGTGGATTACATCTACAAAACGTGAGGGTATAAAGCACTACACTAGTGGGAGTCATCTTAACCAGTGGATCTGTGAAGGACCTAATGTAATGGCGTGTCTGAAGATACATGAAGAAATGAGAGTGAAGCAAGGAAAACCTATCCTGCAATTGTGCAAAAGATAACATCTGTCAACTGGGATCAAAGACATCTTTAATTGCCATTATTCCCCATCATTTCCACGTGTAAAAGTGTCGGTTATCTAATGACGAGGGAAAATTAGGGTTGCCCCATAAAGGCAGATATGGCGACTCAAACGGGTTACTGCCAAATATCTTATGAATAGAGACCCAGGCTTTATCGGTAACCCAGAACAGAATATTATTCTTGACTTCATATGGGAGTTTAGATAGGGGTGTGTGAAGCAATGCCGCTGGCGAATACAGGGAAAATAAGTCCTCTTCGAACTCCAGATTTGTGAATAGACCCGATTGAAGAAGCCAATCAGGAGCAAATGTAAAAAGCGCCGATCTGGCAAACATCGTTACATTAGGCACACTCAAACCATCTTTTTGTTTATTCATGTAAGTTCGGGCTCTGGGCATGCGAGGTTTAGCGTTTTTCCAAATGAATTTCGAAAATATTTGTGAGCAAAGTAAGGAATCCTGTTAAGTGATCATGACGGGGAGCATTTGTAGCAGATATGCTAGTTTGGGGAAGATATTGGCGTTCATCACTGTAATCCTACGTAATAGGGAAAGATTCTCCAAATGCGTTTTAATTTTTTTAATAATGGGAGAATAATTAAATGAATATAACCGAGAAAGTTGCGAGGGGATATAAATATCTAGTATTTCAATTTGGTAGGGGTCAATGTGAATTGGGAAGATAAATCAGCATAGAGTAGAGGATCAGTAAAATTAGTCAGTGGGAGTAAATCGGAATTACTGTATGGATATTTATTCGATAACCATCAAAGGTACTAAAACAGTGTATATTGTCAAAAAATAGCCAGAATAGAAGTATGAGGATCAGAAACAAATAATATCATGTCATCCACAAATAATCCAATAATCCAATTTAACCTCCCTCCCATGAGATCCCAGTTTCTTATATAGCGCAGCAAATTCCTTTGCACTTTACAATTGGAAACAACAATGATATAACAAAACTGAGTAATAACAAACAGTCATAGAGGTAGGAAGGCCCTGCTCGTAAACTTACAATCTATAGGGAAATAGGCATGGATACACAAATATAGATGCTATCTATTGCATAGTTGTCCACCAGATTGCAAAGTTTCTTGGTGGGCTGTATGATATGGTCACTCAGCAATGATGAACTTGGGTCAGGAGGAAGGAGTAATCCACACTAAGTAAGGAAATAGGTCGGTATGAGGAAGGGAGAAGAGGATCTTTACCCGGTTTGGGTAAGACACGAAGCAAAGCTGAATTGAAATGGTTCGGGATAGTAAGAGTTTAAATAATAAAGTTAAAAAAGGTGGTCTGAGAATCAGCTATTTTAGGGGAGAGTAATTTAAAGACTTCACCAGACAGACCATCAGTACCCGGGGATTTTAGAGTTTTGAGGGCATTAATAGCATCTACAATTTCAGTAACGGTAAAAGGTGCAGTAAGGGAGTTCGATTGATCAGAGGATATTTGAGGCAGCTGAAGTGTCTCCCAAAAAGAGCTCTTGTTGTCTTGATCAATATCACTGTGTGAGTAAAGATCTTTATAAAAAGAATGAAAATATATCAGTGACTACCTTCCCGTCACATTGTACAGTAGCAGTGGAGTCTTTTAGAGCTGTTACATGGTGGGGACCTCCATCGGACTTAAGAAGATTGGAGAGGAAATGGCTAGGCTTATCCCCATATTGAAAAAACTTATACTTGCTTGCAGTAAGGAACCTATTATCCATTTGTGTTAGTGTGGTCAAAATGTAGTTTAGCCTCGCTATACTTCTGCTTATTAACTAATGTGGGTGAAGCCTTGAAAGATTGGAATGAAGAAGTGAGTGTAGATTGTACCGCCCTATAAGTAGCATCCTGGTCCCTCCTATATTTTGTCATACATGCAATGATGTCCCCCCACAGGACAGCCTTAGCAGCCTGCCAAAACAAGGCAGGGTCCGACACATAATCAGAGTTATTAAAGCCATAAGAGTCCAAGGATGCTATTAACATAGATTGGAAACCTTTAGAGGCAGCCAATTTGTCAGGAAATCTTCTATGGGAATTAGTGCCCAGAGTGAATTTACCCTAAATTAGAATTGAAATGGGAGCATGATCCGAAATACTTATGGTGTTAATAGTTTCTTCAATGATCCTGGGGGACAGATCAGTGGACACGAAAAAATAATCAATACGTGAAAAAGAATTATGAGTAGCTGAGTAGCAAATATATTCAAGTTCAACAGGGTTACGTAAACGCCACATATCGACTAGGCCTAGTTGTTCAGACACATAGTCTAAATTAATTTTGGGATGCCGGGTTCTCTGAGAAGAGGATCCCTTCCTATCCAAAACCAAAGAAGACACTAGATTCATATCTCCACCTAAAATAAGAGAGGTATGTGAGTAAGGTCGTAAAAGATTCATTATCTCCAAATAAAATGATTTATCATATACAGCCAGGACGTAGACAGTGCACAAAGTTAGCCTGGAGCCTTCAAAGGTAATATCCAATATAATGTATCTACCTAAGAAATCGATAACCTGTTGATGGATGTCAAACTTAATACCCTTGCGAATGAGGATTGTGACCCCCCCTCGCTTTGGAAGTATAAGAAGAAGAAGCAAGAACCTCATATCGAAGGATACCAAGTTTAGCATGCTCGATAGGAGTTAAGTGAGTTTCTTGGAGCATCCTTACATCTGCTTTTATTTTATTCAGATAGGTAAGGATGCATCTTTGCTTGATAGGGGAATTGATACCCCTAATATTCCAAGAAAACAAATGAAGTTGGGACATCTATATATTCAATACAAGAGTACATAAAGACAGAAATTTGTTCATGAATGTTAACGAGATCCATTATCAAGTTACAACAAATAATATATGTCAGCAGTTCCTGAAAGACCCTAATTGAGCAAACAGATGTGGTAAAGACAATATAAACCCCAACCCCCTGCGGCAAAGTTGTTGTATGAGAAAAGAATCAGAGAAGAAAAAAGGATAGGGAAAAGAGAAAAAAAATGGAGATAAGAACAGGAGATGCAAATATATTCAGTATTAACTAGCATATAACAGCTGTGATGCATATCAAAACAGTTAACTGGCATTACTGAAACAGTGCACCTAAGGAAATAAAACAAAGCTCCTAAGAGAAGGAGAATAATCTGTAATCAAAAACATAAAAACAAAAAATGTAGGTACATCTCAATCTGCAGAAAAGTAACAATAGCAATATCCACAAGGCGAAGGAATAATGAGACTATAGAACCAGAGGTCAGTCATTATGATCCATGGAGACTGAAGGGAAAGACGAAGTCGATGCAGGCCTCAATGACTCCAAGGTTTCGGTTACAAAGTCTTTAGCAGAGTCCACTGACATGAAATCCTTTGGACCTTGTGGAGTGAAAATGTGCAGACATGCAGGAGAAAGGAGGGCAAATCGGGTGCCATTCTTCACCATCTGAGAACAGATTGGAGACTTTCCTTCTGGCTCTGGAAACCTCTGCAGAATAGTCCTGAAACAGGAACAGTCTTTGACCATCCCAGTGAAGAAACCCCTTATTCCTGGAGGCAGCCCATATCATTTTCTTATGTCTAAAATTCAAACAATTGAAGATAACTGGGCGGGGTCTAGATTGGTTAGTGTCACGTGGTGGGCCCAGTATATGAGCTCTATCAATTTCAAGTGAAGCTAATTCTTCTGGGATGCCCAAGAGGTCTGGTAAGTCAGAAAGGAGGACAGAGTAGACAGAAGTGACCTGGTCTTTGAAATCTTCAATTTCCTTGAAATTCGCTCCAATCCTATTCTCTTTCTCTTAGATCCAGTGCGACATAGAACCAAGTTCCGACTTCAGGTCCAACACTGCAGACATTAATTTATCCGCCTGAGTTTGTAGCAGGGGTTCCACCATTTCTTTGATCACTTTCACTATTTCCGAGTAGAAAGGAGGAGTGGGAGGAGCCTTAGGAGGCATGGCAATTTGTGGGTCTACTACAGTATCCAAGCAATTTGAAACTGGCAATGGCAACTGAGACTCTGGACACGGCTCTCCTCGTTTACTTCCACTCCTATTGCGTTGAGGTTTCGGTGCAGAAGAGTGTAAGAATTTGTCCATAATATCAATTACAGATACACAAAGGTAGGAGGGAGGAAACGGTATGCCATTAATAATGGATGCAGAAGAAACGAGACATCACAGCTGTGAGAGGTGAAAGTTTACATAATGCAATTATGCGAGTTCATCAGGGAGAATGGAGTGCATTTGTAATCCACCAGGATGACAGAAATATTCAACTGTGTTTATCCGTTATAATAAACAACACCTGCAGTAATCATGGGAGAGTGTACGATGCATTTGAGAGAGCGTCACAAACAGTAGTATTGGCGTTGGTAATCATGGCAATTCGACCGGCAGCATCACCGTGTAAGCACTATGACCTATGAAAAAAACAATAAGTGATGAAATACACACAGTCTACCTCCCACATACGGGGTGATGGGCGGACAGGAGATATAATTCACTTTGTGGTGATGGACTGGAGAAGAAATCACTGACACTAAAGAGTAGTGGGAAATAATGATCCAGATAATGATGATTAGGCACAGGCAGTATATATCAGCATATATCCAGGAGGGATAATGTATCTCCACAGCCTTATAATATTATACAGATGTTGATACAGGAGTAAACCAGAGAAAGGAGACTTCCACAGGTAGCACAGGCTGGGAAACAGACAGTCACAAAATGGAGGATCTCATAGAAAATACTGGGATCAGGCACAGAGCTACTCACTCTTGTATCCACTGCAGTAATTTCTATATGCTCCACAGTATCCCTAGTAAGCAGGGTATCCCGGGTGGTATAGGCACAGGGAGGAGTGAAGATAGCAGGCAAGGGTCTGTCTCCAGTATACCACAGAAGAGCTCTGTGGGCAGTAGTGGCTCGTGAGGGAAGTAAGTGGAGACTGAGCGCCGGAAGCGCGGTCCCGCGTCTCCTCCCGGCCTCAGCCGCCAGGACCCAGTCACATGGCTGCGGGCCACCAGCAACAGCACAGGGGTACTCAGGAGGATCCAGGGTAAGCTCTGAGGTTGTTGTAGCGGAGCTGTCCGGTCCCGGAGTGCTAAGTCAGAGTCGCAGGGAATGGAGCCTCCTGGCGGGGGAACAGGGGAGAATGAGGCATTGGCTGCTAACCCCGGTGTAGGCCACAACCCGCATAGGCCTAAATATTGCCCCTCCCAGCTCCGTAACCACACACCAGGGAGCCCAAACACACAGGGATGCAGATGGGGATTATGAGGGGTGAAAAATGCCAGTGTGGACAGCAATAAACTCTCTTGGGAGCAGGCGTTCAATCTTCCTGAGTCTTGCTGCCTCTCCAGTCAGGCCACGCCCCCCATGGTATATATTTACAGTAGTTTTGTTTACCTTGTAATATGTGTATGATATTACTCATAGTTTAGGAAGGCTTGCATTTATTTTCTGAAGTGCTTGAACTGCTTCAAGTATCCTCCAAATTGCCTTGTAACACACAACACAAGTAATAATTATATGTTTTGTAGCTAAACTTACAGCATGAAATCTTTTCTATGTATTTATGTGTCCTTTCTACTGTTGTTATTCGATTCAATACAAACCATCAAGGCAACTTAGCATTTAGCATATGCCTCCACTTATATTAACATACAGTTTTCCTTAAATCACATGCAATCATTCAATGCTTCATGTATAGGTTAATGGAAGGCTATTATGTTGTATAGATTGCTATTGTTGGGCTTATGTAGAATCATTTTAATCATCTAGAAATGTTGAACCTCTTTCTCTAGTTACATAGGATTCATCATTACGCCAACAAGTTAATGAGTAACATCTCCAAAATATTGCTTCCAAAACCAAGTAACATATTTTCCTTCATTTGCTGATAATTTTAGTTTCAGTTTAAGAAATCCAACCTCTTCATAGCTATAAAATGGCTACTACAGCTTTGAGTATATAATATATATATATATATATATATATTTATATATACTGTATATATATTTTAAAATGTGAGAATTAATAGCAAATAAGAATCTTAGTGACTATTATAGTATCTGCCTATTTTGCTGTTGCTGCAAACTGTATTAAATCTATCTGGCTCTTGGCTTTCTGTGTAGAACAGATACAGGTTGAGTATCCCTTATCCAAAATGCTTGGGACCAGACGTATTTTGGATATCGGATTTTTCCGTATTTTGGAATAATTGCATACCATAATGAGATATCATGGTGATGGGACCTAAGTCTAAGCACAGAATGTATGTATGTTACATATACAACTTATACACACAGCCTGAAGGCAATTTTAGCCGATATTTTTTATAACTTTGTACATTAAACAAAGTGTGTCTACATTCACACAATTCATTTATGTTTCATATACACCTTATACACACAGTCTAAAGGTCATTTAATACAATATTTTTTAATAACTTTGTGCATTAAACAAAGTTTGTGTACATTGAGTCATCAAAAAACAAAAGTTTCATTATCTCACTCTCATTCAAAAACGTCCGTATTTCGGAATATTCCGTATTTCGGAATATTTGAATATGAGATACTCAACCTGTACAACATTTAAAGCGGTTCTGAATTTTGGAGGATAATATAACATCTATTGCAAATTACGGGAATAGTCAAAGTCATCAAGTAGTCCTGTTGAGTTACTTTATTCCATAAAACGTAATGAAAAAATATGCATGCATTGCATTCTGACTAAAGAAACACCCTGGCACATGCACAATAGTGGTCATTTACTAATTCAGCAGCACAGCACATTTTGTGCAAAATCATCTACTCTCCCATCACATGCATAGATAAGAGTTTGCATACACTGTCCTATTGTAGGATTGTGGGTCATCATGGAAATGTACTTGATAAAAAGAATCCTTTAACCGTGCAGGTATTGAATATGTAGTCCAGAGTGGTTCAGATTTGGCTTTTATGTCTGTTTTGTGAACCACTTTTAAAATGCACTAAATATCATTTTAAAATGGCCTTATTTTTGCCACACTGGGCCACCTCTTTTATTCATTTTAATTTCATAATTTTGTTCATAAAATATTCTTTTATTTTTGAAAGAAATTGTACAAGTCTTTTATGTGATAAATGTATACATTTGAATTGTTTTTTATTATAATAATATTATATGCATTCTTATATGTCAACTTTAATAAAGGCACAAAAGGGACAATTATCACGGGATCAAGAGAGCAGGCTGGAGTATAGTATGTTAATGTTTCGAAAAGGTGAGACTTCTCTTTCTAAGGAAATCTAAAATTCTAAATAAAATTAAAGAGAAGTAACCACAACCTTCTTCTTCTGTAAATTCTAACAAATTCTCCTTGTGTGAGACCAAGGTGTAAAAGTAGTAGGGAGCGAGAAGCTGAAGGTGCGGGAGTTTGTGTGAGAATGTCTGTATGTTTAAAGCGGCAATTATTTACAAGGCAAAACCAACCTAGTTTTGTCTTGTACAAGTGATTGCCATGTTATTAACGGTTGTGGTCATATGACCAGCGCTTGGGATCCTGGCAGTCACCATGCCGACGCTGGGAACCCGAGCAATCAAAACGGCGGCAGACAGAATGCCGACCCGCAGGGACTATTCCCACTCGTGGGTGTCCACGACACCCATAGAGTGGGAATAAAACATGGGCGAGCGCAGCGAGCCACCGAGCTAAGGGGCTTTGTTGCACTCGCCTCTCCACCAGCATTCTGTTACTTGTATACCGGGGTCGGCATGCTGACCGCCGGGATCCCCAGTGCTCGTCTCACAGACCCAACCCGTTATTATAGCTAATTATTTTCCATAAGTTATTATTTTTTATTTTAAATGTGTACATTATACATGGATCATATGCATGGCCGAATTAAGGCTTGTGTGGGCCACAAGGCAACTCAGTTGTGGGGTCCCCTCCAATAAAATGACCCCTTAACTTGCTCCTCTCCCCAATATGGCAAGAAGGTGATGAAACTTGACTGCGGGGGGAGAAAGCAGCGTGACCGAGGGAGCAAAGGAGTGTGCCTGTGAGAAGAGGTCCAGCGGCACTGATCCCAGAGGAGGCAGCATAAGCAGTGGTTGAAAGGAGGAGGGCTGGTGAACTCAGCATTAGATCTGCTTGGAGTAGCAATCAGGAGCCAGGTCAGAGCCACGAACTGTGCCAGACACAGGTGCTGCGGCTGCTCCCTTCCTGGAACAGGTGCTGCTGGGCACCTGTTCTCACTAATTGCAAGGTCAGACTGACCTTGTGTAAAGTCCCCCTGTAGCCACCCCCCTCGTCCTCCCTTAATGTGGCCCTGAGCATATGCTACTACTGCCAAGCAGAATGTATGTAAAGCTCTGCATACTGTGTTTGGGCAGAAGAATGCTGTTTTTGTGTTCATCATTTACAATCTGAAATTACACTAATTCAGCAGCAACACCGCACCAGCCGCATCAGTACTGAAGTTCCCATGTGTACCATGTGTCATGTGCATAGTGTTACCAATTTCAGGTAGGGCAGCACTTTAATATCAGTCCAAAACTGACCAGAAACTTCAAAATGTTTCCTCTGTACCTTACTGTTAGTTATCTCCAGAGGAGTGAACAAGTTGGACATGCACAGAATGCCCCTGTAAGTGGTCCTACTTGGTAGAGATGTGTAAACTAAAAACTAAATGAAATGTCATAGCTCATGTCTTGTTTTATTTTATGATATATACTGCCAATCGCCAAATCATCAAACAATAAAAATACTAAAATTAAGTGGTGGGAATCGAATATTACTATTGTGGTTAGCAAAGGTGTGACTACATTTTATACCTTGATGTGAAAAAGTTGATGATAGGGAATCAAAAGCTGTCAACATTGTAATCAGTCCAAGATTCTACAACAGTATTGACTTAAGAAAAGGGTGTGTGTGTGTTTGTGTATGTGTAGGGGGGGGGGGATGCAATGTTTTTGCTGGATTTTAGTATTCAGTACTACACAAGTGACAAGTGGAGGGGTAATATACAGTGCATAACATAACTAGGAATGTGCGCCAGCCCCGTCATGGGTTTTATTTTTGGATCTGTATCTCCTTGGTGTTTCAGATTTGTATTTAGTTTTGCCAAAACTGCCCTTGTGGGTTTTGATTTTGAATCTGTATTTTTTTTTACAAAATTCATAACAGATTTTTGGCCTGTTTATGTTACTACAGTATTATTAACTTCAATAACATTACTTTTCACTAATTTCCAGTCAATTTTGACCACCTCACAGCTCACAATATTGATTTCATCCAGGTTAGACCATAAAGTTGCATCGCGTTAGCTGGTTGACTAAGCTAAGCGACAGCAGTGGGTAGCACAAACATGTGGCACTTAAAGTTCCAACATGGCACATCTAGGATACATAATGGTACTGCAGTGTCAGACAATGCTCCAAATAGCTCATAATGCAAAGAAAAGAGGGGCAAGATGGAATTGTCTTTGGGCCATCCCACCCTTATGTTGTATAAATTAAACATGACATACACAGTTTAACAAACCAACCACTTCAGCAACAGGGACTGCCACTTGTAGCTGAAATGATTGGTCTGTTTGGGCCCCCACAAAACAAGCTGCCAATGGGCAGTGGACATTGCTGGCAATGATCCCTACAGTATGTGCACAAACTGGCTTTACATAGGCAAGATGTTGTCATCATCATCCGATTCCTCACCCACATCAGTGTGTACGTCATCTTCTTCACACACTATTAATCCGTCCACGCTGGAATCCACCATTACATTTTTGGATGAATTTGTAATTCTTTTTGATGAACATCATCTTTTCCACATTTTGGGGAAGTAACCTCCTACACCCATTGCTGGCAAGGTTCCTGGCTGCGCTGAAAACTCTTTCTGAGCACACACTGGACGGTGGTCAACTTTAAGAAAGCAAAGCCAGTGTGTGCAAGGGCCTACAAATTGTCTTTTTTCCTGTCAGTAGTGAAACAGACTGACATTCCTTTTAAGATGATATCACTAAAATAATCATCAACCATGAATATTACACTGTGGTCTGGCCTACAGCGTCACAATACGTGTATGAATGTTAAGCTGCGGTATGATCTGCAGTGTCACAATACTTATATGAAATTGGGGTACGGCCTGCAGCATCACAATACTTATATGAATATTTCACTGTGGTCTGGCCTACAGCATCACAATATGTGTATGAATACTAAGCTGCGGTATGACCTGCAGCATCACAATACTTTTATGAAATTGAGGTACCACCTACAGTGTCACAGAAAAATAATACAGGCGCTCTTCACACCGTCGTAAGGGGCTACTCCTTAACCCTTGCACGCCCTTGTGGTGTGCAATATTTGTATTATATGGAGTATTACCTCCAATCATAATTGTGTGAGTGGTTAAATATTGCATGGACAAAGGGCGTGCGATGGTTAAGGGGTCATAGCCCCTTGCAGTGGTGTGAACAGTGCACGCAGGGCCTGATGAATCACCTAGTAGGTGCTGTGGTTGGGAGAGTGGCAGGTGAGGGGGAGACGGTCTGGTGTTGCTGCAGATGGGGAGGGGTTGTTGCTGGGGTGCCATGGGTGGGGGAGGGGCTAGTGTGGTGGCGATGCGGGTGGGGGAGGGGCAGGTGCGTGGGTGCTGCAGTTGGGGGAGGGGTGGGTGCGGTGGTGCCGCAGGTGGGGGAGGGGCGGGTGTGGGGGTGCTGCGGGTGGGGGAGGGGGGTCGGAGCCACCGCGGGTGGTGGAGAGGGGTGTGTGGGGGTCCCAAGGATGGGGCCCAGAGGTACTGCGAGTGGGGGAGGGGCGGGTAATGCTTCTCCTGCTGCTCCTCCTGGAAGCAGCTAAGCTGCTGTCCTCCCTTTGGCAGTTCGTCTCCCGGAGACTCGCACAGCAGCCAAGCAGCCAGTCACTATTGTTAGCGCCGATGTCCCAACGTGCCACATTACACGGAAGAAGATGCACTCAAAAAACTACAGCTCCCAGCATGCCTTAGCACCAGAATGCTTCGGCGCTAAGGGCTGCTGAGAACTGTAGTTTATTTAGTGCATTCACTTCCCTGTAATGTGGTGCGTTGGGATATCAGCGCTAACAATAGTGACTGGCTGGCAGAACTGACTGACTCACTGAATCAATGTAAAAGGTGAGAGTGCTGTGCAGTGTTAGTGACACTGCACACCCAGTGCACTGCACAGCACTGTCACCTTTTACATTGATTCAGCGTCCACACATTACCCTCTGCAATATCACCCACTCTATCCATTACATTAGCCATCTCAGGGCTCCCAGGCCAGCAGCCCAGGTGCAGTGTTGCGGAGTCAGGGCCTCTGGGGATCTGGGCGCAGCTGTGGCGGGGAGGTGTAATAATACCCCTGGGTGGGAGTGGAGGCGTACCTGTTTTCTCCAGATGACGCTTGCTGATTCCAGACCTCTCACGACCTCGTCCATCGGAGCCTGTGGCAGAAGGAAAGATACCCCAAATGGTGACACCAAGTTTATTTTAAAGGAGTGGATTGGTCACCGCTGTAAGGCAAATCATATTAGAGGGAAGCTCATATCCTAATTGTCAGTACAGGAAACCTTAGTACTGAGGCATCTGATAATGGCAAACATCAATCACATTAATCACGTGTAATATCAAACATTGAAATATAATTACCCGCTGCAGATATCTTAAAACAAGAAATGTCCTGGCAGAAAATTTGGTACGCTACCTAAACTGTCCACAGAGTGGCACTGAATGTCAGACAGTAACATTCAGTTCCTGCGCCTTAGTTTGCGTCTGATATCAGTGTCTCCAAGTATGAAAACCTGCACAATAATGGTGAACTCCTGGGAAGATGTCAATGGACATAAGGTAAGTATTTGTGGGAAGGCGTGCAGGATGGGTCGATTGCACTATAACACAGCAACAATGAATAACGGAAAGAACTGTATTTGTATCCACAAAAAGGTAAGTCAGTTAGCGAAATTATATGCCTTTGTGTTCCTAAAGATATTTATATCCACGGAGAGGTAAGTCAGAGGAAATAGAGCTACTCCAGGTACGGTGACATACTGTATTGATGGATTTCATGTAGAATTGTCGCGGCATGGGATTGTGGTAAGGCACTTTTGGGTATAAAGGGAGATTCTTATTGGAATATTTCTGGGCAGGGGCGTCGCCCTTTTTACCCAGCGTGCATTGTTACTGACAGACCCCACTATATGTAAACTTGCTGAAGTGGAAGGGTGACCGGGTGGTACCTGTTGCAGGAGTGGGTGCTCCTGCAGATCGTCTTCTTGTCTGCAGCTGCTTGTGGCTGCTGTGGCTGCAATGATTCAGGGCTGCTTACTGCCGGTATCCCTCCTATCTAATCCTCTTTCATATGCCCCTTGCAGTGCAGTAGCGTCATTCTCCCTTAATGAGCTCTCACGGCGGTGCTTCCATCTGGCACCCACCGCAGCTCTTATTGAGTGCACACGGACCCAGGTCCGCTCCACGGGTGCTGCGGTAGCCGGCGGTGCTTGTCCCGGCTAGCCGTGTCTTCACCCGCTCCACTAGTGCAGTCGCCGCTGGCTGCCCTGAGCTCTGGCTAGCCTCTGCTCCCTGCCACATCTCTCTCTGCTTCCTCTCTGCTGCACGACGCGACTCCCTTCTCTCCACCATGCACTGGACCCCAGATCCGACACTCTTCTAGCCAGCGGGCTCCTCCTCTCCTTTCTCGCGCACTTCTTCCACCAATCCCCGACACTCCAATGCTCCCACTCTCAGTAATCCGGATGTTGCCAGGTAACCATGCGAGGGACTTAACCCTTGCAGTGCCACTGTTTATAATGCCTTATCCGGCAGCATCAGCTGCAATTAGGGGGAAACCAGCATGTTGTTGGGTACCCCAGACATGGGTATCACAGAGGCTCCGGGGCTCAAAGAGTATGTGGTGCAGGGAGGACTATGAAAGCCTTCTGCTGCGCCGCTTTCATACACATCTATGCTGGTGGCCACAGCAGCTTTTGTTCCACCTGCGCTGTGGCTGGGGATTGTTCATGCAGGAGGGGGCAGGCGGACTGGCAGCAGGACAGAGGACGCTGCAGTAAAAGGATTTTTTCCCCTATCTACAGCGCAGAGACTTGCTGCAGATGCAGTGGCATACCCTCCAACTGTACCTTTTTGGCAGGTACAGCACGTTTTTTTTATGGTCTGTACCGATTTTTGGCTCTCCAAACTTCCATTGAAAGTATAGGAAAAGGGGCGTGGCCACACCACTTTACCCGTGGCCATGCCCCCTTTTCGAATTTGTAGCTATTTTTATGTGTAAATTGTTGAAAGGTATGTTGCTGCAGATGCAGTGGGCCTATTTTGGGGTGTGGACCTGGAGCTGCAGCTCAATCAGCCCCATTGTTAATCCTGCTCTGGGAACACACAGCAGTCAAAGGGTAGAGCCTCCCATTGGATATAACCTATGTGGGAGGGCATTTCTCACCCAATCAGCTGTGGACTGGGTGTGATAGACTTGCTGCTAACCCAATGAGAGCTCCTACCTACACCCAGCATTAGCCACACAGTCACAGAGTGACAGATCTGGGCTATTATATAGGAGATAGTACACTGGGGTTTAACACAAAAAAAAAACTTTAAAAAAAAATATATTTAGCTTTTATTTTTTTACACTGGGGCAGAGCCCCTGGGTGGACTGACTGATCAAACACCCCTGGATGGACATAGCAGCACTTTCTCAGACACTGCAGCCCTGTGATGGATGGACGGGCACCCCTGGATTGACACAGCAGCCCCTTGAGGGACAATTCAGCACTACTTTATGTACAAACAAAGCACCCCTGGTGACGGACCACCTACAGTTGGGGTACCACCTACAGTGTCACAATACACCGGCAGTGTCACAGAAAAAGAATAGTATAGTACACTGGGGTATAGCACAAAATATAGATAGATAGATAGATAGATAGATAGATAGATAGATAGATAGATAGAGATATATATATAGCGTGTAACTGGACGGCACTCCATGGATCAATTAAGACTCTGTACACACACTTAATTGAGGGTCAACGTTTCAGGGACCACTATCCCTTTTATCAAGACATGTCTTGATAAAGGGGATAGTGGTCCCTGAAACGTTGACCCACAATTAAGTGTGTGTACAGACTACAGAGTCTTCACTGATCCGTGGAGTGCATATCTATACCCGCTGCAGGGAAGGAAAGGCACCCGGGAAACTGCTGCATATTTTGGTGTAGTGAGTGCCGGACATTTATGCAGGTATGTGTATATATATATATATATATATATATATATAAAAGCAAATTGATTGAAACTGAAAATAAAAAATTAGAGAGAAAAAGAAGAATATCGAGGACATGACAATCTATTGAATGAGAGGTACTGAACACATGGCAAATGTTCTAGGAGTATGTGTGAAGTACAGATCCCATAGCCCGACAGCGGGCATACATACTATGCAATATTGCTAGCAATATTGCACAGTGACGTCATGCCGCTGCCAGCCAGAGCATGCAGCTTTGGGTGATGAGTCCACATTGAGCTGCATGCATAGGCGAGACAAAGGATCTTTAATGACCCAAGGAGCTGCCCATTGCTCGTTGTTTACCACATACACACTAGTCGATATAGTAAATAATGTTGCTCAGGAAGGGTCAAAATGAGCAATGTCGTCTACTTTATCGACTAGTGTGTATGGGCCTTTAACATTATTAATATACAGAATTGGTTGTTGAGGCTTAAAATAGATATGGCCTGTGTTAGGGGACAATTGTATAGAATATCCTACTCAGTTTTTTTGTGGAACTGGCACTTTAGAAGGCCCTATTCATGTCAAACACTCCAGCATGCGTAGCTTCACTAAAGAGATATGCTATATTTAATCTGAAAACGTTTGCTAGCCAATTATTATCACAGTTTTGACAGATGTCATTATGAGTTGGGGATGAGTTAAGGCAATAAAAGAACTTTTCATTTTTACAAAGGAAAGAAATGCAAAATGCATGTAGCATCAGAAAAATGACAATCAAGGGTATTTGAAACATTAAAATCATAGTTCTCAGAACACACAGAGATTGCAGGAATGTAATTTCAAGAAAAAAGAAAACACATTATCAAAAGAAAATGAATGGACCTGGTCACGGCAAACATTTCAATATCCAGAGCCTTTGTGATCAGGTCCAGGTCCTGCATACATGAGCTACACTAAGTGACCTGGCTTATTGAAGACATTTGCAGAAAATGCAAAAGGCTATAGATTACATCATTGAGGTATCTCAAGTTTCAAATCATTTATTGGCCACATCTATTACATCTATATGGTGGAAGAAGTGTCTTATAGCTTACAGATGTCTCATGCATTTCTACCCAACTGGTTGTATTATGCTACCTTGGAAAATCACACTCATGCAGGCATGGCCTGTCAGCACACAATGTAAAACATACTGTAATCTTTACACTTTGAAAGAAAACATTGTGATGTGCTGGGGCCTATGTCATGTTCCTGGGGGAGGTGTTTTTTTAATGTTAGAAGGTCTTTCTCAGTTGTGGAAAAAAAAATCTTTGAAACATAAAAGTATGTGTGCATGAATAGACAATAACTGTACAAGTGCCCCACAGGCACTATGCCACAGCCAGTCTAATATGATAGATAGAATACTCTTACAATATTATATCTTTTTAAATATTTGAATCCATTTAATAAATGTGGTCTAATACACTGGAAAGGTCTTTTAAATAAGGTAGCACTCTACACAGGAGCGTGCTCCGTTCAATATTTGCACATAGTTACTGAATGTATTTAGAATGTACAGTAAGCTCTCATGAGCAGAGTCCTCAACAACTCATGTGCTTATCCTTCGCTTACTTAAACCGTCTTCAGCGGCACCAACTCCCACAGTTTTCTGCCACCCTGATACATATGTCAGTGTCGTCTGCTGCTGTAGCTATTTTTATTTACCCTATACTTATACTATATTGTCTTCAATTACAAGTCACTATTTTCCTGTTTTGATTATTTTGTTTATGTACTCTGTAATTGGGTGCTGCAGATCCCTTGTGGCATCATATAAAGAATAATAATAATAATAATAATAATAAAAATAATAATACATACCCTTTTTGAGTCATATGGTGTACTTAATGTAGGCTCTGCCAAACATTCGTAAAAGTTGTCTCCCATTCTCTGCTGTTCTCTATCTGTTCTTACCTAACATGCTGGAAGCTGGTCTCTTAAATGAAAACATGTTTTGATTTTGTTAATAATCAATAACCCTCTCTTATGCAGTGGTGAATTTCCTATTAAGCACGAGCCTAGGGGTGGCACTTGTTGGGGGACGGCACTTAGATGTATGTGTTGGTACTGTCAGGCTGAAATGTACCAGTAACTGCAAAATATTTCAACTGTACTGTGCCAAATGCCATCTTGAATGGAGTGTAAATGGGTAGGACATGCACATACTGACCTTGTAAGCTGTCCAACTTAGTAAATACTGTATGTATACATAAATAAAAATAAAGAAATGTCATAGTAGCTTTTTTATTATTCTATTAAAAGGGCTTATAACCAATCAATGAAAATAATACAATTAGGCGAAGGGGGTGGGGAGGGGGTATTACTGTTGTGCCTAGGGGCACCATCACACCTAAATCCTCCCCTGCTCTTATGGAACATGCTACTGTTTAGGTGCCAAATAACCAGAAATACAATTTCTTGTGCTTTAAACCAAATGTATTTAAATGTCTTGTTGTGTTTCTTGCTAGTAGTGTGGTTAATAGTGAACCCTATTAGGTACATCTACATTTGCCAACTTGCTGTACTGCAAATTCCTTGAATTATTGTTATTATTATTATTATTATTATTATTATTATTATAATGAATAATAATAATAATAATAATGATAATTATGGATAATGGGGGTCATTCCGACCCGATCGCTCGCTGCAGTTTGTCGCAGTGCAGCGACCGGGTCAGAACTGCGCATGCGCCGGCGCCGCAGTGCACCGGCGCATGGCAGCTGTCATTACCTAGAGATCGCCTCTGAAACAGAGGCGGTCGCTAGGCGGGATGGGGATGAACGGTGGCGTTAAGCCGCCATTTTTATGGGGGAGCGGTCTGGCCAACACAGGCATGGCCGAACCATTCGGGGGGCAGATCGTGGCGGCTGCGTGACGTGTCATGCAGCCGCTGCGGCCAGCGGGAGCGACGAGTATCTCCCGGCCAGCCACAGAAGCTGCGCTGTCTGGGAGTTACTCCTCAAATACAAAGGCATCGCCTCTGTGCGATGCTTTTGTATTTGTGCGGGAAAGCCGGCACTGACATGCGGGGCGGACTAGCCCTGTGCTGGTCCCCCCCCCACATGTCTGAGTTTATGATCTTAGCTGTGCTAAATTTAGCACAGCTACGATCAACTCGGAATGACCCCCAAAGTGCATACATATTATGCATTACTGTAAACTGAAAAGATCATCATACAAACAATTCACCTAAAATAAAACAGAGGGTAAAAATGGCCCTATCCAAATGATCTTACAGTCTATCAGGTGATAAGATATGAGAAGGGCATGCAACTGAGATTTAATGGCTTTGTGCAGCATTATTTACAAAGCATGGTCTACATTAGTTGTGACTCCTTACTGCCTAAAATGTATTTTTTGTGCATATAGTGTTTACAAACAGGATACAGCACTTGTCACTTCCCAACTGCCTATAGATGATATATCAGGCACAGGGTTATTCTGCACTAGGCTAAATTGTAACCTTGGGGTTAAAGAGCAGAGGGGAATACTGGGTGTCACTGAGTGGGTATGATTAGCAATGCATCCATAGCAATAAGATCAAATGGGTTCAGTATGATTTACTAGTGGCCGGAATGCCGACCATCAATACACCAACAGCGGCATCCCACCTGCAAAGGTGCCGGCAGCGAGGCAAGCTCAAAGAGTCCCCTTGCAGGCTCCGTGGCTCATTATGCTAGCCACAGGATCTATGGGTATTGTGGACACCCACGAGTGGGAATAGTACTGTAGCGCCGGATTTCCGGCTGCTGGCATTGGCAGCTGTCGGGATTCTGGCATGGGTATCCTGACTGGTGGGATCCTGACAGCCAGCAAATTAAACGTAATCCAATCATTCCATACGTATGAGACAAATAACATCAGCAGCTGCAAGACAGTTGCAGTTGTGTGTCAAATTCCCTGATTTGGTAGTTCCATTTGTATGCTATATTTTCCAGTTTTCCATAATTCCATTGCTAAATAATGTGTACTCTGCAACATTTACAATAGTTCTTGTGTGTTGGTGACTTATATACTTTTTCCATACTTTATTTGTAATTGTATTTTGTTGTCATTTCGGAAATGTGTTTATAGTGTTTAAAGTGATGTCAGTGGTGGTGCAGCCAGTTCCCATGCTGTATTTCTGTTCCTGAAGTACAATTCTGTTCATGTAGCTTTCTGTTTTCTGTAATCAAATGGATTTGACAAGGACCTGTACTAACCGAGTATTTCATGGTTAGCTCTGTTAGTGTTTCTAATACACGTTTGCTACATTTTTTTATCTATTTTTTGGGGGTGAATAGACCTCATTGTATATATTGTGATTCATCCCTGTAGGAGAGTCCGGGATTTGCATTTATTTGCCCCAAGTCTTCATAATTGTGATTTTACAAGTACCCATTGCATATAGTGGATGCATTTACTAAGCCTTGGATGGAGATAAAGTGGACAGAGATAAAGTGCCAGCCAATCAGCTCTTAACTGTAATTTTTCAAACCCAACCTGTGACATGGCAGTTAGGAGCTGATTGGTTGGCACTTTATCTCCATTCAAGGCTTAGTAAATAGACACATTAGTCTGAGTAACAACTTTGGTACAGGGTGTTTCAAAAAATAAAGGTAACTGAAACTTGTATGTTTATCTTTTGCATCTTATGTCTTACAGTAGATGTTGAGTGACAGCCAGTATGCCACAGTACGCCATCCAGGAACGTGCATATGGAACATTATTTCCGAAGCTATGGGACAAGATGGAATGGTGAGTCTTCCCTGGCATCTGTAACAACTGGGTTCTAGTACCTGCACCTCCAAACAAAACTATCCTGTCTTGAGTGGAAATGTTTTATCAAAGAGGGTTTCTGTGTGTGTGTGTGTGTGTGTGTGTGTGTGTGTGTGTGTGTGTGTGTGTGTGTTCTGTTTTTGGAGTTTATTTTTGTGCGGGTTATTGGACCTATTTATTCTCTCAGGGTTCACTATGATTCCACACCTGATGGGATTGTAATTTGTGAAGCCTCTGTTTATGGTGCATGCACAGTACGGTTTTGTCTGTAGGAACAGGCTGCTTTTAAAGAGAGATCCGACTACTTCCGCTTTAGCTTTAGGAGTAATCAGGTTTCCATGATTGGATTCTGCTCCATATCAGTTTTTCATCATGATGCATTTAAGGCTTAAGGAAACATTGGGACTGATTCAGAGATGGGCGCTTTTGCAACAGCCACTGTGTCTTTGGTATGCAGCTGCTGTGCGATATTATGCTAATGCCGCACATGTAAAGGTGTAAATAGACGCCACATGCCATCTTCTCTGATCCACTAAGGATGCAGCATTGGATCATCTACATGAACAGCAGCCATCTGAGTAATCCTCAAGTTACTCAGGATGGCTGGGAAATTCACGCTGCTGAAGCCAGTGAGGCTGCATGCAAGGATGTAGCCACTGGCTCCAGCATGCCCAGAATATGGGGACATCAAGCCCCCATTTTCTGTTATCCTACATGTCTATCATGCTGCAGCGTTTGGTGTACTGCGAGCGACATTGAGGCCAAGGATCTGCACATGTGCAGTGTGGCTTCTGTGCATGGGCAGATCCACAGACATTGGAGGTGTGAGTTATATCAAATGATTGTACATCTTTGAGTTAAGCCCTATATAACTTCACCTTAATCACGTAATTCCCCTATACCCTCTACAATATATTATAGAAACCTGGCTGATGACAATCTTTTAACCCTAGAAAAAAGATTTAATTGTTTATCGATTGTCTATTCTATAGGTATACTGTATAATTCAACAAACACATATTTTTGTTACCATACTTAGGGGTCTATTTACTAAGCCTTGGATGGAGATAAAGTCCACAGAGATAAAGTACCAGCCAATCAGCTCCTAACTAACATGTCACAGTCTGGGTTTGAAAAATGAGTTAGGAGCTGGTTGGCTGGTATTTTATCTCCATCCACTTTATCTCCATCCAAAGCTTAGTAAATAGACCCCATAAATCTCTCCTCATCCTGGTTGACGATGAACCTACTATTTAATCTGTAGCATTTATTGTATGTTCTATAAATATTTTGTGTGGTTTGATTAGAGATTCTTTATTCAAAGACACAGCGGCTACAGTATGTGAACTGTGTCCATCTTTCATTTCCGGCCCATAGATAAAATGTTATGTATTCCACTCAGTTATGATCATAATCTCCTAATATTTTTCAAACAACATTAGGCTAAATGTATCTGAAAAAAATGTATGCCCCTTCTTTAAAGGCTAGCAGACCTATGATTGTCCTGAGCTGTGAGGACTGAGGGAAAGAATCTGACTCATACAGTCTGGCAGTAAATGCTAACTTGAACGGTAAGTGCAAGTCTCAGATTTCAAACTACAAATTTGACTAGGGGATTACTGATAATAACCCCACAAATATGTTCAGGGCTATTAAGCTGATGAACGTCTGTTACATTTAGACACAGTTCAGTATTTTAAGGCATCTCTTGCACCAACCATTTAAGCAACTCATCAATTCCCCATATTCTCGCATGAAAATGCCTGTGCAAAAAGGGGAAAGCTTCATCTTATTCACTTCTTTACCTGTTCACTCTTGCATAAACAAATGAAAAAGATTAAATAATATGTAATTTCTCTATACAAAGTACATTTCATTGTACAATATTTTTCCTCTTTCTTTGAATCTTCAATTAACATAGCATGTGCTGTGGAGAGGAATTAGCACTATAATAAAAAAAACGATTTTAAACCATATGGATATCTCACAAATATGTTTTTGTAAAATATAAACTAACTAGTAAAGAGAACTAGTAAATGTATATGCCCCCTTACAGTCTAATTCTGTCAGAGTGGTGCTGCACTGACTCTGCATCCATACCCCATTGCATTCACATCTAAGCACTGCAGTGTGATGCCGCAGTGTCAGTTGCAAAAAAAAAGTTTAAAAAAGTTAACAATAATTTAAAATAAGTTAAACATTTTTTTCTAAGTTTGTGCAACATGTGTTCAACTTTGCTCATATATATAGAAAAGCCCTTTGAAACCCTGCAGTGTGAGCTGAGCTGCGAATTTAAAAAAATAAAACAAATATATATTGTTCTATTGTTTGTACTGTTCTGTGCGCTGTATACCAGTGCGACTTTGTTCACGTATATACAAAAGCCCTTTGAATCCATGCAGTGTGAACTGAGCAGGCATCTTGGCAATGTAGAGCTGTTATCTTAACTGCCTTAAGCCCATTAGCAACTTGTTTTGTGAGTGCCCAAATAAACCAAGCACTTCAGCACAAAAGTGGCATTTCCTGTCATTGAAGTGCTTGGTTTGTTAAACTGTGCATGTCCTTTTTAATAGCCATTATAAGGGTGGGTGGTAGGGCCCATTACATCTTGCACCACTTTTAATTTGTACCACTGCTGTGTGGCAATGTTTCATATAGTAGATGTGCTATAAACTGCCGTGTGTTTGTACCACTGCCCTGTCATTTAATAACCAGGCAGTTCACTGTAGCATTTGGCCTAAAGTGGATGAAACCAATATTATGAGCTGTTAGGTGGTCAAATTTGACTGATAAATTTTGTAGGAACTAAACGTTTTTTAGAAAAAACTACAGATCCAAAACCAAAACCAGTTAGGCAGTTTTGGCAAAACCAAAACCTGATGATGAATTCCAACCAAAACAAGCAAAAATGGACTGGCACACATCTCTACTAAATATAGTCCTTTATACTGGAGCGCCATGCCCAGAGCTCCTACGGGCAGCATTAACCATCATTAACCCTTTATTAGTGCACATGCACTATCACACCAGTGCTGCTGAGGAAGCTTTGTTTGACAGGCACCCACATGTCCTCAAGTTAGATGGATGTAGTCATTATTCCTTTATTTGTGCACACTGGTGCATGCCACCATTGCTATAATTATATACTGTAAGTGCAGTTATTCACAACAGTGTGTAAAAAAAATATTACCCCCCCTCCCAAAAAAAAGGTGTGTGTTTAGGGCCAGGCCATGCCCCACTGTGTTAATAAATATAAGCAGTGTGAGTTGTCTTTTCTGAAAACAAAAAAAGATGATTTTATTTTTTTTGTAGAACTTGTGTGTGTTCAATAAAGCTCAGTAGGTGCTGTGCCCCACTGCATTAATAAATATAAGCAATGTGAGTCTGCAGTGTGAATTTTTCATTTATGGAAAAAAAGGATTTTTTGTATAATTTGTGCATTCAATAAAGCCAAGTGTGTGCTGTGCCCCACTGCATTAATAAATATAACCACTCAGTTGATATGGATTGCAATCAGTTGATAGAAGAGCAGGAGCAGCAACCATGTACTAGTGCTGTGGCTTCTGCTAGTCATAATAATGCTACAACATCTACTAAAGGTGGTCCAGGGGGCCAGAACATTT